>NW_021635412.1:0-221121 GCF_004799145.2 Neltuma alba | reverse complement strand
TTAAACCATAAATTCAGATGCTCAAGTTTGCTCTTGATCACGCGTTGACCCAAATGTCAACCTTATGAGGGGGCAGATCATGAAAGTCACACTGGAGAGAGAACATTTTGACAGATTTGAGATAAACTAAGATGAGCGTAGCGTCTATAAATGGAAGAAAGAATTCATAACTACATGAGAGTGCATCGTGAAACTCAAGCTTGGGAATGGAGTACCAAAGAGATCTCCATCTCTTTGACAAGAGGGATGTCGCAACAACATCGTTGGTTTTAAGAGATTTAGAAGACAAAATATGGAGAAGCAACGAGTCCGGCAGGTTGCTAATCCGGTCGCTCATTGTGTTTTCGACTTCTCTTTGGTTTTCGAATGAAGGTTTTGACAGGAAAGGCTCGAAGGTTGAAAAGTATTTGTTAAAGATCTCAACGCCCATTCCCTCCTACGATCCCAGTTACAACAGGTTTAGACTCTTGATGATCTCATCAATAAATGCTTGAGCAGAGAAATATTTTTTGAGTCATGTGCCGATGTGATGTGCCATCTGAACGCAGCACAATTTCAGAAGCAAAAAAGACATGATGAAGGGTTTTTTTTTTCTTTTTTCTTTTTAAATCTTAACATAGCCTATTTTAAAATATAAATTTTTTTGCCAACTATTTTAAAATATAAATTCAGTTTGATAATATGCAAAGTATTTAATAATTTTTCTTATTTGCATATTTTGTACAATTTTTTTGCAGCAATTTTGTTAAATCAAACTTATATTCTGAATAAGAGAAATAAAATTATAAGGAGTTTATGTACTCTTGCTGACAATAAATAGGTACTCTTTCTGTTTCTTGTCATAAGATCATATTTTTTGAATAGGTTTGTCGTTTTTTTAAGATTATTTTTGAATTTGTCTGAACATTTAATACATTATTACCTATTTTACTCTTATTTTAATGTATTTAATACGTTCTCTTTTTCATTTATCTTACTATTACTTTCACATCTACCCATTTATATATGGGGGTATATTTGAAAAAAATTATATTTACTATACATTAATTACTTTTAACTAATTTTAACTGTTTTCTTAAACTGCGCAATTTAGTTAAAAAGATTTTATAATAAAAGACAGAGTAGGATAGGACTTCATGTGAGCTTCCTACAACTGCATACCCAGTCTTTCTTATTCCTCTGCTTCCACTGTTTTTCTTTCCCTATCAACCTCCCCCTTTTTTCTTAAAAAAGAGAGAATTATAAGAGAAAATTAGAGAAAATACCCTATTTAGAAATTAATTGACAAATGAGACCTAAAGAATTTGTGTAGGTAAACTTGCAAGTAATCTTTTGTTTTTGTGCAACTGATCTTCCATATGCGTGCAACTGATCTTTAATAGTGTGCAACTGATCTTTCTTGTATGCAACTGATCTTCTTTATGTGCAACTGATGATATTCCTAGGTCCCATTTGCAAATTAATTTCTCAATGGGGTATTTATCCCCAATTTTCCTGAATTATAATGAGAATAAAAAATAATTAGAAAAAATCTCAATAACACTCTAAACAGTTTATAATGATATATTTTAAAATAAAAAATAATAACTTTTAAAATGTATTTTATAATTAATTTTTTAAAATCTCATTGTATTTCTTTAAAAAAAGAGCCTTGGCTCTTTGATAAATAATTGAAAAAATATAAGCTTATTTTTATATAATATCCTTATGAATAAATAAAAATAATTAGAAATTATGAAGTCCTAATTCAAGAAGTTGAAGGTTGAAAATGATAAGAAAGGATGTAAACCCAAATTGAAATTTTTGAAATTCAAATGAAATGACAAAAATACCCCTTTATTTTTTTATTTTAAAAACTTCAACTCCTCATTGAAGGCCACCGTCGGCAACCCTCGCTAATGGCAGTAGTGTACCGACTCCACATCCGTCATCAGCATGGTGGTTGTCGGTAGGGTTTTCTTTTCTAGCAGCAAGTTCTTTTTTTTTTTTTTTGCCATGGGAAATTATTTTGAGAAAAGTGGTGGGGTGGACTTTGATCCTACTATACCATGGTCATTTGGGCCAACCAAAGAAATAAGTGACTTATACTGCAATATATATATATATATATAAGTTAACTCTTTTACTCTGACTCCAACTCGTGACAACAATTTATTTGAGAATAATAAGTCTTGATTGAGAAATAACAAGTCTAAACTTGAGATTAATAAGGCATTTTTTACTTATATATAACGTGCAATAACATGTGAATTAATTAAGAATGATGACAATTTATCTGGGAATGACAAGTCTTGATTAAAAAATGATCAATCTAAACTTAAGATTAACAAGACGTTTTTTCTTATACATAACATGAAATAACATGTGAATTAATTAAAAATGATAACAAGTTTTGGTTAGAAAGTGACAAATCTAAACTTGAGATTAACAAGACTTTATTTTCCTGATACATAACATGAAATAACAAGTAAATTAATTAAAAATGATAACAATTTATCCGAAAATAACAAGTCTAAACTTAAAATTAACAAGGCATTTTTTCTTGATACATAACATGAAATAACAAGTAAATTAATTAAAAATGATAACAATTTATCCGAAAATAACAAGTCTAAACTTAAAATTAACAAGGCATTTTTTCTTGATACATAACGTGAAATAACATTTGAATTAATTAAAAATGACAATAATTTATCTAAAAATAACAAGTATTAATTAGAAAATAACAAGTTTAAACTTGATATTAACAAGACATTTTTTTACTGATACATAACGTAAAATAACATGTGAATTAATTAAAAATGATATTGTTAATCTCAAATCTAGACTTGTCATTTCACAATCAAGACTTATCAGTTCTAAATAAGTTATTATCATTTTTAATTAATTCACATACACAATCAAGACTTATCATTTCTAAATAAATTGTTATCATTTTTAATTAATTCACACATTATTTTATGTTATATCAAGAAGAAATATCATATTAATCTCAAGTTTAGACTTGTCATTTCTTAGTCAAGATTTATTATTCTCAGATAAATTGTTGTCACAAGTTGAAACCAAAATAAAAGAGTTAACTTATATTTTGTTTTGTATTATAATGTTAAAAAATTATTGGTGGCTCAATAGTTATCTATCCTTCTTCTACACGAATATCCAAATGAAGAAGAAGGAACAAAAGACAAGAGTCTAGGAAGAGAAGGTGCAGAAGAAGTACTCAGGATCGGTGAGGAAGCCATGAGAGGAAAAAAGAGATAGGCGATTGCGACACCAAGTGAAAGAGATAATATGAATTGGAAATTTGGGTTTTGTGACTTAATGATTCACTAGAGACTCATTGTATATTTATACTGAAAATACTCAAGTGTACAGAGATATGCAGGCCATAAGTAACTCCAGTAATTACAGCTGTCAAGATTTTGTTATAATAACCACGTGCTAATTACAACTATTTACAGCTAATCACTAACGCTTCTCATATATGATTTAAAATTCAAATTTAAAAAGTTTTGAAAAAATCTAACTTTCTGATAGGAATCGCGCCTTTAACAAAAAAAAATGAAAAATAAAAATTAAAAAAAACATGAGAAAGCAGAGAAAGTAGATAAAAGGTTATGGAAGTTATCTTAACTTCCCACTTAAGGACCTATTTGGGTGCCCCCAAAATTATGGTTTGGGTGACATCTCACCCAAGCAGCATCAATTTTGGAGAAATAATCCGAAACCATGATTTGGGCCAAAATCATGGTTTTGGGGCTCAAAACCATGGTTTCAGGAGAAATGAATCCATTCTGCTTCTGACTCAAATTGGAGAGTATGATTATACCTGTCAGAGTAGATCTCAATAATAATATGACTTTAACATCCCTTAATTATTTTTTTATAATTATAAATATATATACACATACTAATTATTTATTAATTATATTATCTTATGTACTATTAATTATACTGGTAAAAAATATATTATTAACAATTTTATTCCTTTAAATTAAAATATATCATAAAATCTATCTTTTATATAATTATCATATTAACTTATGCCTTTTTTAGTAAATTGTATATATAAAAAGTGCTTCTGATAACAACTATCCAAACACTTTCACTTCTCAGAATCACTTTTTCACAAAATCTATTCTCCCTAGAATCTATTCTCTAGAAGCTATTCTTTAATTCATGGTTTGGTTTCATCCAAACACTTCTTTAATTGCAATTTTATTCAACATGGGAGATGATATCACGATTCTTCACGTGGCCATAAATTTTGAGGCGATTGAGATCATGATAATGAGAAGTGAAAGTTTTCAAAAAGCTAAATAAATAACATATTCCATGGAAAGCCACGGGTAGGGAGATATCGATTAACATGACCCTGACCACAAAGCATAAATATCAAATATGAGTTATATAAATATGATAATAAATTAAATATAAATAAAAAATCTTTATAGTTGTTTATTTATTTCTAAAACTAGCCAGATTAACCAATTTTGTTTATGGCCCAAAAAATAATTTGCATATACAGATAATTATAATTCTAACTTCTTGTATCTGTTTTATTCAAAATTAGAAATTTTAATATATAAATGTTAAACTACTAAACACTTCCTAATTACTTATCACTTATATCTATTTTATTTTATTTGTTAAATCATAATAATTTAAAATAGAATCTAAAATTCCATGCAAAATTAATACTAAATAATACCGAGAAATTAAAGCAAAATTGAAAATATGCATAAATCGAATTTGAAATCCGGTATAGTCTCCACGTTTTTAAATCGAAATTGAAATTACATAATCACTCGAAAACTACTTATATGGATAAATAATTACTTCCATCCAATATATGTGCCATTATTTGTGATGATAAGGAGGAATGAGAATTAGAAACTCATATATCAAATATAAGGTGAGTTGTGTGTCTGAACGTGTCATGAATTTTGGTTTTTGTCTAAAATAGAAAAATAAGACACATTTATCTGACACCACGGGCTGCTACTTGGCAGCCTCCCATTAAATCATACTTTATATTCTACTTTTATATAATAATAAATAAATTTATACTACAAAATAAATTTTATATTCTACTTGATCTCACTGGGCTAGATAGTACAGAATTTAGAAAAATATGTTACTTGCACAACAGGATAAAAAATCGTTTAATTAATCTATTTAGGCTAGTAAAGCATTGAAGATAGACCATATCTAATCTGAATGGAAAAATATAGAAGGAGTTTTTTAATTAATCAAATAGTCAGATTGCAAAAGACTTCTTTGTGCACAATGTTACAAGTTTTGTTCATTGCATTTTCATTTTGATCTAAAATTAATATTTTCATTTACATGAATGAGAGGAGAAGAGGTTAGAGCAAATTAAATAATCTAAATATACATTACGTAATATTTATTATAATTACAAATTTATACTACATCATATTTTATATAATATTATATTTATTATAGCTATAATAATATATTAAATATAAGGCATGTGATGATATATTACATTATTATATTATGTTCTATTATACTTAACATATTATACTATGTATTTTGATTATAATAATAAACATAATTATTTTCATAATAATATGAAACAATAATATTTAAAAAATTTGACTGTTTCAAATTAAGCTAGAGACGTGGAGATTTTAATTGAATCTGTGGCTATTAAAATTGAGTATAATAAACTATGTATTGATTAACGGGGGGTTTATCTGTTAATCTTTAATCTTTAATAAGATACACTTTTTTTTAATAATTTACATAACAATCACTGTTTTGTATGAATTTACGTAACAAATCTGAATTTATCAATATTTCAATATTTACATAACAAATCGACGGAGGAACATAGCAATCATTGTTTTGTAACTCGATTTCTCTATTTCCCGAGTCACAGTCCATATTGGTTGTTTAATATTTTATTAGACGCCAATATTTTTACAGGTATGATATTATAGCCCAATAAACCCTTTTTACCAATATAAATACACATGGAAGCATTTAAGCTATGTATTTTTTATGGCTAGATTTTTAAAAGCATAAATCACATATGGACAAATATTTCCATTATGCCTCCCACATAAAATGCGTATCATATAGATGCACTACTCACGTTTTAGGTCAAGTTTTCAATCATGGAAAGTGAGGTAGTTAACAAGCACACAAATAAGCTAACATGCCATGATGGGAATAAATCTATAGGCTCTTGCTCTTTATATAGCCAAAAATTTATCCACGGTTACAATAAGAAAATAAACGTTATTAGCCGTGCATGCATTTATAACCTCTAACCATGCGATATATATTTGTCACGATCTTGAAACGTATAACTCAAAAATGTTGATCTGTATAAAGCCTGCTGCATAAATATCTATATTTTGTGACCCATGATATATTTTGTCCGTAATAAAATTCTAGAGGGGAACTTAATAATTAATACACTACAAAATTAAAACAAATAACTTGATGGCAAGTAAATGCATATCATAGGTTTAATTATAGTAAGTCTTTTTTAAATGTATTCAGTTCACGTTTATATTAGTCAAGGTGGAATGGTTTAGTGAAAATTTCATACTTTTATATTATTAATTGAGCTAAATTAAAATTTTTAAGTTACCACCAGCTACAATTTTCAGAAAAACCTAGCTAAATCAAAATATTTAGGAACAAAACATGGGGTAACTAAAATCTGCAATTAACAAACAAATATTAACTAATTTAATTAAGGCATTTATCTCTCCACTCGTTGCACCATTTCTTAGACTTCTAGATAGCCTTGTGGAGACCCCTCCCTTATAATAGTAATAAATAGATGTTAAATACTTTTTGATCCTATTTATATGACAAAGAGAGAATGTATTTTTTGGTCTTATTTATAGGGTATTGAGAGAAATTTTTTGTATGGATATACAATTTTACCCCTCATTTATTATTATGTTGACTTTATTTATTTGAGGTATAATATATATTAAATAGGGATAAAGTTGGAAGATCATTAAATTTTAAATAAGAGTTAATGAAGTTTAAGATTTTCTTTGGTTTGTGTGAAACATGATGGAAGTGCCTTATAAATAGAACCAGAGGATTATCTAATTTGAGAATATAAAAAAAATCAGATAAATTAGTTATTTAGAATTAATATATTTTCTTAAACTGCTCTCTTTAAATGTAAATTGGAAATTAGAATTATCACAATTTATAGAAATATTTTGGGAAAAAAATCAATAATAGAACAACTCAACCATATTATTCTTATTCCTTTTTTATATGTTTAACAATCTAAAGATATTATATTTATTATTGTTGAGAAAAGATACTAGATATAAAATGGGATTTACTATTATTTACTAAAAATTATCTTACGGTAAGTCGTACTAATATTTAATAACTCTTAATATGACAATATTCAATTTGCTAATATATATCTACTAATATTTTTATTGACTGCATTATTTTTTTTCATTTTTGGTATAATTATATAAGCGGGCTATCACAAGATACGTATTTTAATAATTTATAAGATGGTTTCAAAACTTTTTTGAAATTGGAAATAACACATTTTTTCTTATTGTAATTTAATTTTACTTTTAATTTTCTTTCTTTATTTGGGTTATGGCACTCTTATGTCAATAACCGGATGTGATATTTTAGATCTGCCATATTTATTCTTGTTTTTGTTTGGTTAGTAGTAATACGATCCCGCCATCTCAGATTGGGGATGTTAGAGCCAATTGACTCCAAAGATGAATATTTTTAAAGAAGCATCCACTTTCGTTGAATATTACATTGACAAATGAGTGTGACTACCACTGCTTCACATTTTGTTATATTTTGTCACTGGAAGCACAAATACAGTAATACATCGATATTCAGAATATAAAAGAATATATTCATCCAAAAAATCTCATTAGAAAAATGGCAGGTAGATCTTTTTAGCCTTTGGTGTGTCTATGTATTTCTCACCGTATATCTGTCTTTAGAGTGTGCTTCATTGAATTCAGATGGCAGCATTGACCTCAAGAGCAAGAAAGATCCCTTCAACAAGAGTACTGCTGGGGTTCTCAGGAGACTCTGGGAAGCGCTTAAAAAAAGTATTTCCATATAAGTAGAGACAAAACTCTTCTCACATACTTATTCTATATATCGTAAAACAACATGACTTAATATTTAATATATTTTTTAAACACAGAATTTTAATACAAAAAAAATAACATTCTTGTTGGGATTTTCTAATATTTAATCTCTTATCTTTCAAAGTCAATAAAGATGATTGTTCTTTCTGTGATGCAAGTCAATATGGCAAGTCTCACTTACTGCCTTTTCAACGTTCAACATCACATGCTGCACACGTTCTTGATTTAATGCACACTGATGTGTGGGGACCTGCGCCTCTTATTAGCACTGCTGGGTTCAAATATTATATATATTTCATTGATGATTTCAGCATGTTCAAATGGATTTATCCACTACGACAGAAATCTGATGCGTTTCATATCTTTGTTCAATTTAAACAACTTGTAGAAAACAAGTTTGAAAGAAAAATTAAAGTCTTACAAAGTGACTGGGGAGGAGAATTTCGTAGCTTCTTTGATTTATTAACAGAAACTAGAATTGAATTCTGACATCCTTGTCCACGTACTTCAAGTCCGAAAGCCTATGCTGAAAGGAAACACAGGCATATCATTAAAACTTGTCTTAGTCTTCTTGCTCAGGCATTAATGCCTCTGCATTACTGGTACGAAGCTTTTTAGTGTAGTGTTTATCTTATAAAACTATTTCCTACTGATATTTTGAAAGGAAAATCTCATTATGAAGTCTTGTTCAAAGTTGCTCTTGATCTAAAAATTTCTCAAGGTATTTGGTAGTGCCTGCTTTCCCTGCTCAAGACCTTATAATACTCACAAGTTGCAGTATCATACTACAAAATGTGTCTGTCTGGGTTGTAGCAGTGACCACGAAGGCTACAAGTGCTTAAGTTCTACTGGTAAAATTTTTATTTCCAGACATGCAGCCTTTAATGAACTTGAATTTCCTTTCAAAGTTGGATTTCTGAACACTAAGCAACCAGAGGCAGAAGTGATTGTTGATGCTTCCAACCATTCCTCTTCCTCAGCAAGCTTCACGCATCTTAAGTGTACAAATTGATCAGTCTTCATCTGATCAAATACTAGAACGGCCAGATTCTGATGCTAATAATGTTCCTGGTCCAGCACTAGTATTACCAACTCCTGCAAATGATACTCAAGATACGACTCCTCAAGCCAATGAACACCAGACGGTAAGAAGAAGCAAAGCTAGTGTGTTTAAGCCAAAATACCCATTTGTTGGCTTATCCAGACAAGTACTTGAGGTAGAGTCAGAACCTGCAACAATAGCTGAAGGTCTATCAAAACCTAAGTGGTTTGCTTCAATGAAGGATGAGTATGATGCCTTGATAAGAAACCAAACCTGGAAGTTAGTATCCTACACTGGTAAAGAAAGTATAGTGGAATGTCAGTGGGTTTTTTGTAGTAAGTTCCATTCTGATGGCAACTTACAAAAAAGGAAATCAAGATTGGCAACAAAAGGTTTTTTAGCAGAGCCCTAGTATGGATTACTATGAGACTTTTAGTCCAGTGGTGAAGTCTTCTACCATTTGACTTATTCTAACCATTGCTATTAGTAGAGGTTGGGCAGTGAATCAATTGGATATCAACAATGCCTTCTTGAATGGCACATTAACAGAAACAGTTTTTATGCAACAACCTCAAGGATTTGTAGATGCCACAAAACCACATCACATTTACAGATTAGAAAAAGCCTTGTATGGGCCAAAGCAAGCCTCAAGAGCTTGGTTTGACAAGCTTAAGAATACTTTGTTGCGCTGGGATTTCCAAAATACAAATTGTGACACTTGTCTCTTCTGGTTTAAACAAGCAGGAGTCATATTACTTGTTTTAGTATACGTAGACAATATAATCATCACAGGAAATGACTCTACCAAAATCAAGGGCTTCATAAATGAGTTGAATGTTCAATTTGCTCTGAAAGACATGGTAGAACTTCACTACTTTCTCAGCATAGAAGTCAAGAGAAATGTAAATGGTATGTTTTTAAGTCAAACCAAGTACATATATGATATTCTTAAAAAAATGGGATGTTACATTCAGCTCCTTGTCCAGTGCCAATGGTTTGTGGAAGATCACCTTCTCTTAGTGATGGAGAACCATTGAAAAAGCTTCTCAATATTGTAGTGCTGTAGGCGCCTTGCAGTATGTGACACAAACAAGACAAGATATTACATTCTTAGTCAATAAGCTAAGTCAGTTTCTTCATCGACCAACAATAGCTCAATGGCAAGCTGCAAAATGGCTTCTTCCTTATCCCAAAGGAATTGCAACATTAGACATTTTCATAAGAGGGAGCAAGGATTTGAATTTTACTAGTTATTCGATGCAAAATGGGCTACATGTCCTGATGATCGATGAACTGTTGAAAGATATTGTGTATTTTTTGGAAATACACTTGTATCATGGAATTCAAGGAAGCAGCATGTAGTATCAAGATCTAGCACAGAGTCAGAGTATCGAGCACTGACAGATCTAGCATGTGAATTAGCTTGGTTACAGTCACTGTTGCTTGAACTTCAGTTTCCCTTAACACAAACTCCTCAAGTCTGGTATGATAACACAAGTGCACAAGCTCTGGCCAATAATCCTGTTTTTCATGCTAGAACTAAGCACATAGAACTAGATGCTCATTTCATTCGTGAACAAGTGTTAGCAAAGAGAGTTACTATAGGACATGTGCCCACGGAAGATCAAATCATTGATTGCATGAGAAAGTCTTTATCTTATAATAGGTTTTGCACTCTTGGAAGCAAGCTCGGCATTGTCTCTGTCCCTGTCTCGCTTGAGGGGGGATGTTAGTGATTAATTGTAGACAATTGTAATTAGCACTCGGTTATTATAACAGAATCTATAAGTCTTGACAGCTGTAATTATTTAAGTTAGTTATGGCATGTATACGTCTATACACTTGAGCATTTTCAGTATAAACATACAATGGGTCTCTAGTCAATCATTAAGTCACTAAGCCTAAATATTCAATTCATGTTATCTCTTTCACTAGAAGTTAAGAAAGGGAGAATTTTTTGAATGATTCAAATGGCCTTGTATTAAGATGCTTCTTCCCAACGATTTTTATCAAATCCTGTGAACCAAAGCCTATAAGTTTCATTATTGTTCTGTCTGCTCTGCTCTCTGTCTCATCATCTCATCATTTTTGTTGTTCGCACTTGGATATGTTTCTTCTCCGTAATGCTCCCAAGTGGATCATTGTAACACCCCAAATTTTCTGACTTAAGAAGAGCAAAAAAGAAAAATTATTAAAATTATTTAATGCCTATGTAAATTGGAGAAAATTTATGAAATATTAGTTTTAAGGACTTGGAATTTATTCCCCAAAAAGTGGCTTAAATAATTTTAAAGCTATTTTCATAGCAAAATGGGTTATTTTCTTAGAAAATTGTAAGAAAAATACTTAGAGGTTTCTAATTAACTAGAAAATTTTAGAAAAATTGTTTTATGAGATAAAGAGGTTATTTGAGGCATAAAGTCCTTAAAATGAGTTAAGGATTAATTTCTGAAATTAAGAGCTATTTTCTTAGAAAATTCAAGAAAGGAGTTAGGAGTTTACTTCTGACCTGAAATTTTCAAAGAAGTTATTTTACGGGTTAAAGAAGCTAATGGATAATATAAATCTATATAAGATATTGTGGAATAATTTCTGAATATATATTTTATATTTTAAAAAAATAGGAGGACTGGTGGAAATAGAGAAAGGGATGAAATTGGAACAAAGGGAGGAAATGAAGGGCATAGTGGTTATGTAGCTTCACCACTTCTCCCTCACGCACCGCTTCCTTTTAATGTTCAGAAAACTCTTCTCCCCGCCTCATTTGCAAGCTGAACTCAAAGAGGGGGGGGGGGGAAGAAAAGAGATTGAGGAACCGAGAGAGAGAGTTGGGGAGTCGGAGGTGAAGCGTAAGAGGTGAAGAGGAAGAGAGAGCTCTCAATCGTTACATGCAACGGTGGATCTAGACTAAGGTGAGTCTCCTAAGCGCTCTCCCATCTCTATTTTCTGCTTTGGAAGGCTGAATATGAAGTTGATGATGATTTGAGTTTGGGTTAAGTAAGAGAAACCAGCGAATGAATTCAAAACATGACGGGTGTAAGAGAAGTGCTCATTGATGATAATAGTACATGATTTTCAGTTTGCATGTCAGTTTGAAGATTGCATGTGTTGTTTTACTCCCTGTTTTGGCTGCAAGAAAACAGAGGTTATGTCGCTGGTTTGAGATGAAAATGGGTTGATGATTACGGAGTATGTTTAATGGCTTGTGTGTGGATTCCTTTGCTCTGTTTTGTGTTGGCCGAAAGCGGGGGTGATAGTCACTGGTTTAGATGATGATTTCTGCTATTAATGGCGTCAGGTTCACTGGTTTTTGAGAGGAGGACATATGTACATAAATATATATAAGCTTGGATGGTGTTTATTTTGCTTTTGTGATTATTGAGGCTGGTTCTAGAAATGTATTTTGAATCCGGAAAATTTCCAGATTTGTCATAATGTGAAGTCATGGTTGTGTTAGTGTTTAAATCGATTTGGTTTTGATTGGTTATGTTTATGAATACTGAATGCTTATGTATAGATGTTTAAATCATGTTTAGATGATTAAAAGTTTGCTTGAGGATCCTTGGAGGAAGGTTTACTTAATAGTTTTGAAGCTAGAACTTTTAGTTATTGATTTTACTGTTCAAAAATTTTATTTGAAAGGACAGGATTCAATTGGTGGGGGTAGTGTTTGGGTTTTGATGAGAATGAGAGGAGTGGATTTAAGTATTGGAAGTATGTCTATGCACACACACACAAACTGATTCTAGCGTTGTTTGGAGTAGTTTTGGAGGTTAAATTTATTAGGTATTAAATTAAGGTTGAAGGAATTATACGCGTAAATGTTTGAAGCAGATAACTATGTTTAAAGACTCTAAATTAGTTATCTAAGTATTGTTCTTTAATGTGGAAAATTCCAGATTTTAAAAGGAGCTGTGTAACGTATAACAAAAGCAAATAGATAATGAAAGGATTGTGAACAAGTTTGAAGTGTGTGAATAAACTATGGGTAATAGGAAAGGATTAATTAAGAAATGGTGATTGTGGAAGTAAGTGTGAATGTTTGGGTGTTGATCGAGAGGTTTCTTATATACTTTTACAATCAGAACGTTAAATAGGAAATATATTTTCAGAGGGAGGGTTTAAGGAGAAAAACTTGAGTGTTTAAAGTGATTAGGCATTGTTAAGTATTAGCCTTTGGCATGTGTTGGAAATCAGGAAAATTGCCAGATTTGAAGTAAAAGCATTTAAAAATTGATTTCAACATTTGCATGGGTGTAAAATAATTTTAGGATTTTGGAGAAGGACCCTTGTTAAATGCTTGACGTAGTTAAGTATGATTAAATATTTTAAAAATTTTTTTTAAAGAAAAGTAAGCACAGCCAGAAAAATGGCTTTTAACGGTGGTTAATAGTGGCTTTTAACGGCGGTTTTGGAGGTGGAGTAAAAAGTGTTGACGTTGAAGGGACCGTGAAAAATTAATTTTCAATGGCGGTTTTATTGAAAACCATCATTGAAAGTTTATTTTCCACGACGGTTTTATCTCAAAACCGCCGTGGAAATTCAAATTTTACACAGCGGTTTCTTAACGAACTGCCGTTATAAATTATTTACCACGGCGGTTTTTACGAAAACTGCCGTTATAAGTTCATTTAACAGTAGTTTGTTGAATAACCGCTGTTAAATGTTATATATTTTTTTTCATTCGTCATTTTATTTTATTTTACCACCTCCCTGTAGTTTAGGTACCCAAATCGGTAGAGTAATATATGCAGCACCATTTGAAGATTACCAGATGAACACCAAAGCATTCTCAACAAAACTATTTGAATATTACCATATATGAACATCAACTATAGTTAACAATAAAAAATAAACCAATATGTGAGGAAGCTAAGAGACCTTAGTACTTGACATTTTACAGATTCTCTAACAACGTGGTTGACAAAGAGTCTCTTATCAAATTGATCTCGTCCATGCTATATG
This sequence comes from Neltuma alba, assembly GCF_004799145.2. NCBI lineage: Eukaryota > Viridiplantae > Streptophyta > Magnoliopsida > Fabales > Fabaceae > Neltuma > Neltuma alba. The sequence goes on along the minus strand of NW_021635412.1, from coordinate 206,970 downwards.
GCATAACATTTTTGAATGCCTGTAAATCAAAAATGGATTCATTAGTCAACTTGATTTAAAATGTGAAAAAATAGGCAGAATTACATGCAACATAAGTTATATTTAATTACCTCGTGTAATTTTTTAGTTACCCCTGTCTCAATAATGTCATTGATATAACGGATGACATAATATCTGCATTTAACTTTCCTAGGTTGACAACGATAATGAAAAAATCAAAAATTTATAAGCATTAGCTAATTTGATGATTGAAAAGATTTATAACTACATATTTAGCTCAAAACAACATACTTGTGGGAGAAGCCATGTTGGTGGTTGCATATTTTGATGCCTGGTATAAAATTGAAAGTGTGAAAAGCCCTATGAACATTCAAATATTAGAACATTAGAACACATTTTTATAAACTTTATATGTAATAAATATATAGACATAAAACTAACGTGTCAATGACATCTTTGGTTTCTTCGGTTGGACTTCCACGGAGGGAATCGAACCAGTAGACTTTGTTATCAAAAGGGGCGCAAACAATTAGAGTCCAATGATAACTGTAAAATACAAACCATGTTAATTATAATCCTACATATATAACAAGTGTATCTCAAATATAATAATATACTTACTTTTCCACGTAAGATACAAAATATATTTTCTTTTTCAACTGAGTCATTGCGGTCATCATGTAGATCGACCTGGCTTCCACAGTATGGCTATTTTTTGTACCTTTTGAGGACATATAAAGCCATATGTGTCCTCAAGTCCTGCCTGTCTACAGACTCCAACAAAATGCCTGTTGTTCAAATAAGAAATATTAGAATATGCATAAGTATAATACAAAAAATTAAAATGATATTGTAACTTACACAATAGCCAGCTGCATAAAGACTATATCCAACTCCTCAAAGTTGAGGAACTAAATGAGGTCCTTCTTGTCAATAGTGAACTAGTATGTGACATCTGAACCCACAATTCCCGGCGACATATTATAAGTCAGAGAGTTTTCCATATTTGTTACCATGCTATGAAGAAGCTCCAAACTCCCATACATAACCCCAATATCAGCAAGAAGAGGCAGCAGGACAGGTTCTGAAGCGCTACTTGCCATCTTCTTTGTTGTCACCTTCTTTGTTGTCGCCTTCTTCGATGGTGCAGGCTTTCTAATAAGTCGTTTTGGCCACAGAATGAAATTTCCTTTAGCTTGAACCAGTAGGCGAACCTCATCAGTAGGGATGGGCACCGGTGTATCACCTTGACCGCTACGGATTTTATCCACCATCACCCTCGATTGATCTACTGGAACCTTCTTCCCGTGGATCGTTGAGCCTGAGAATACTCGGCCATTAGCAACATGAAATTTCGAATCTCCATTAACGTCGACATAGAGAGAACATGGTGTTCCATTGTCTTGGACAGGGTCAGGGCTAGGGTCAGGGTCAGATAATGTCAACTATTGTGTCTGATTATTACTGCCCTTCCCACTTTTCATCATAGGTGAACCCTGAAATATAAGAAGAAATTACTTAAGGCACATTATATAAGTTTAAATTGACGAAATGAACCTTTATTACCTGTGACGGCTCAGACACTCGGGGCATCTGGAATCCTGTCATGCCCATCATCATCATTGCCTGTTGAAACTTGGCATCAAACTCCTCACGCATCTTTTGCATCTCTGCCTTGTGTTCTTCACTGAGTTGAACTCAAACTCTTTCCGTTTCTTCTTGTAATCGTCGGTCGAGTTCCTCTTTAGATACCATGTCAGTGGAGGATGATCCAATACTTTTTCGAGAACCAGGACCAAAAATTGTTTGATGCCAATTCCTTTAGGGGCCCCTCTGACTCTGCCGGGATGGTCAGCCTTTCCAATGGCAGTGGCCAAGATATCCATCCGTCCATGAGGAACAAATGTACCTTGGGATAATTGCTCCTCAAGTGTATCCTGTAACATTAAAATAACAACTTCAATTTAACATAATTAAAAAAACAATTAATGAAGCATAATGCTAATATTACTTACAATTTTCTCAACAACAACAGCAGCCTCTGAGTGAGATATTAACTCCTTTTAATCCTTGCCGCCTTCCATTTTTCTTGGTGAGAAGGATAGTCGATAGGTGGAATGACTCCAGTAGGATCTGAAGCAGCAGCCATTTTTGCACTCTTTTGTCGCTCCTCCATCATACTTCTTTCCAACCCACCATACCCTGCACGAGACATGGTATGTGGGTACACATTCAGCTCAGATATTTGCTTGTTCTTCCTACTAAGTGCCTATGACAATAAAACGAATTTAACAAAGTTAGTTTAGTTAAATATAATATAAATTGATAAAAAACTAAGTTTGAAGAAACCAAACCTGAAATGCAGGGTCTTGACATTGCTGCACAAACCTCTCTCATGCCTCGTCACTAATAAAAGAGTATCGTTCTTTAGGATGCTCGCCCTTTCTTTTTCCACGAAGATACTCTCTTGTAAGCATGGATTTAAAATCCTCCACCGTTCATCGAGTTGCTTATACAAACGGTCTCTCATTTCTTCAGTTGCGGGAATATTAAATGTCAGCTGCAATATAATACAATAGATTATAAGCAAATAATCAATTATAATTAACACTAATAAAGAAAAGAATTCGTAACGTACCAAAATATCCTCCCAAATTTGTTGTTTTAAGTTTTTATCTACCATCTTCCAATTAGGAATGTCAATCCCAATCTTACTGCGTGCGAGATAGCCCACGTAACTAGTAAATTTAGCCCCTTCAGGACCTATAGCTTTCAAATCAGCGTCAAAGTCTACTACAATCCTCGGGGGCTGTGTGGTCTCATCACGTAAGGCCAACTTCTTCATACGGGTTGGCCCTCTACCTCTTTTCGCTCTATGGAAGGAGTTGTTATCGCCAGAACCCTATTGATCAAATCCATCCATTTCCTGTTCAACAAACAACCAATAAATATTAGAATAAGTCCCGTATAAAACATCAAGTATATTAAAAAAACACATTAGCTATGAAAGGCCTTACAACGATTATCCTCCCAAATTCCTTCACAATGATCATCCATAACCGCATAGTCATCATCTACCAAATCTAATTCAGCAATTTTAGGTCGAGTCACTGTGAAAGGCGGGATTTGTCAAGATTGACCTCTGAGTCACCGTCATCTCCACCAACTCCTTGCCTCTTACCTTGGAGCACAATAGATAATTTCTTTTTTGCTAGATCGGTAACATAAAACACTTGTTTCGCTTGATTTCTAAAATAAATGGCTCATCTCCATATCCAATCCTCTCAAGATCGACTGAAACAAAACCAAATTCTTCATCAACTTGCACAGCACTATTATTAACCCACTTACATTTGAAGACGGGAACTTTAAATTTGGTATAGCTAACCTCCCATATCTCTTCTATTGCTCCATAATAGGACATTGACGCTAACATTGGGTTTCTATCTTTTGAACTAGCAAAATGCATTGCTTCAGCTACTACTATCACCCCACTGTTCTGCATGGTACTCTTATCGTCTTGGGTTTTTGTATAAAATGAATAACCATTTATGTCATATCGGCCCCAACACACAACCTTAAAACGAGGCCCTGCAGCTAGTCTCTGTATTGTTTTAGAAGGATTACCATCCTTTAACACTTGTTGCTTGAACCACTCGGCAAATGACTTGTTATGCTCGTTGGCTAGTCGCATATCGCTCTTTCTTGGATTCAAGTTCTTCAACATATTCTTGTGAGCATTCAAGTAAGGCAAAACTTCATCCGTGTTGTTTAAAATATATAGATGTGCCTGCATTACAACATCTCTTGACATAGACCTCACTATGACACCCCGTGTTCCCTTGCTTCTCCCCTGATCATGCCGAGATTGAGGAAGTCCAACTGTTTTACCTTATCAAGATATGCATTGCAGAATTCAACTTCCTCTTCAGCTATATATCTCTCAACAATTGATGCCTCAGGCCGATAAGGATTCTTAGAGTACCTTTTTAGAATTTTCATGTATCTCTCAAATGGGTACATCCACCTTAAACACACAGGGCCGCAAAGTCTTATCTCTCGTACAAGGTGAGCTATCAAATGGACCATAATATCAAAAAATGAGGGAGGAAAGTGCATTTCCAATTGGGAGAGGATCACATAACCTTCATTTTCTAATTCATCTAACTCAGCAGGATCAATGACTTTGCTACAAATAGCGCTAAAAAACATACAAAGTCTTGTAATAGTACTTCTCACACTAGTTTTCATAATGTCTCGAATAGCAAGTGGAAGTAATTGTTGCATCAACACGTGACAATCATGAGACTTCATCCCCGTTATCTTCAAATCATGCATTGAAACAAGTTTGTTCAAATTAGAATAATAACCTTGTGGCACCTTAAGGTTATTAATAAAACTACAGAAACTTGTTTTCTCTTTTTTTGATAATGTGTGCGCAGCTGGATGTAAATAAGCCCTTTTACTCTCTCTTTCTTGTGGGTGGAGGAGTTTTCTTATTCCAATTTCAGCTAAGTCACGTCTTGCATTGATTTCATCTTTAGTCTTTCCACTTATATGTAAAAGTGTACCAACAAGACTCTCACACACATTCTTCTCCACATGCATCACATCTAAACTATGCCTCATCAAGACTTTGCCAATATGGAAGATAAAAAAAGATAGATCTTTTTTTCCATATATTCCTTGCACCGGCAGTCTTCTTCTTCTTCTTACCAAAGACCACATTAATTCCCCCCACCCGCTGATAAACTTCTTCTCCAGTTAATGGTCTTGGAGCCATTTCATATTCTTATGAGCCATTAAATGCCTTTTTCAATCTACAGTAAGGGTGATACCGACTAAGAAACCTTCTGTGACCAAGGTATACCGTCTTCCTGCCATGTTTAAGTTGCATATAGTGGGTGCCTTCTTCGTATATTGGGCATGCTTTATGCCCCTTAACGCTGTATCTTGACAAATTTTCATATGCTGGAAAGTCATTTATCGTGGTGAAGATCATAGCATGTAAATTTGAAGGTCTCTTGTTTATATGCATCAAACACATCAACACCTTCCACTCATAATTTTTTCAGATCCTCAATCAAAGGTGTCAAATACACATCGATATCGTTTTCCAGCTGTTTTAGCCCTGAGATCATCAAAGATAGCATGATATATTTTCTTTTCATACATAACCAAGGAGGAAAATTGTAAATTATGAGAAGCACCGACCAAGCACTGTGTGTGCTACTAAGATTACCATATGGATTAATTCCATCCCTACAAAGACCTAGCCGAAGGTTTCTTGGCTCGCTACCGAATTGAGGAAATTTTTGATCTATTGTTTTCCATTGAGGAGAATCTGCTGGGTGATGAAGCTTTCCATCACATATTTTCTCATCGAAATGCCATCTCAAGTTCTTTGCTTCTGTGGCATTAGCAAATAGACGCTTAAATCGTGGTATTATTGGAAGATACCACAGAACCTTCAAAGGAGAACCTTTGGTCATCTCATTATAATCACCACCATCTTTCTTAACCTTGTATCTTGAAGTCTCACATTTAGGGCAGTTATTCAACCCTTCATACTCATTTCTAAATAATATACAGTCATTAGGGCATGCATGTATCTTCTTATATTCCAAACCCATCGGACACAAAATCTTTTTTGCCTCATATATTCGTTTCGAAAGTGAATTCCCCTTTGGAAGAATATCACTCAGCAGTTCAAGTAATTCCGTGAAACTAGCATCGGTCCAACCATTTTTTGCCTTCAAGTTCATCAATTTCAACACGGTTGTCAACCTTGTGTAATCATCTTTGCACCCTGGGTATAAAGGCGTTTCTGCATCACTACACAAAGTTTCGAAAGTGGAAGAGAACCGTGTAGAAGATTCAGACCTTATGTCATGAAACATATCCGAAATTCTATCACTAAAGTCTTCATTCACAACCATCTCCTTTCCAGATAGTGTAGTCTTTCTAATTTCTCCATGCCATATCCAATTTGTATACATCAAATTTATCCCATTACAGATAAGATGCTCTTTTATCTCAGAAATACTCCTCCGACTATTGTTTAGGCATTTGACACAAGGACAATAGTATAATGCATCTCTTTGACTGGGGGCATTTTTCTGAGCAAACTGAAGAAACCTTTCAACCTCATCCTTATATTCTTTGCTAATTCTCTTAGCTTTCATCTAACTACGATCCATTGTTCTACATAGTCAATGAACATAGTTGTCGAGCTCAATTGTAACTCCTCAATTTAAATATTGAAATAATAAAATAATTAAATGTTAGTCAATAAATTAAAATTGACTAACACTTAATTACAAATTAAAGGGAATGTCTCCCTTTTAAAAATAAAAAATTCGTATAATTTTTCAATCTAATTTTTCCTATAACAAATCCTAAATTTGTATAAAAAATTAAACAAATCAATCAATCAATCAAACCAATATAACAATGTAACAAAATTAAAAATAGGATAAATTTGAAGAAATATAATAAATAAAACAAAAATAAGAATTCAATTTCAAACCAATTCAATGAATAAAGATTCTTACAGCTAAAACTTCTGAATACAAAACGGGAACACAAACGATATCCATTTATAATGAAATTTTAAACAACACTTTATCATCAATCAAAGTTTATAATGAAAAAAAAAATCACAAAACAATTAACAGATTATTTATTACTAAATTATAAAATTTATTTCAAAAAATTTACCAAAAATTCGAAATAAATATCAAAAAATTATTTAAAAAATCAAAGCTAATCAACTTCAAACATTTAAATATGTTTCTAATACCGTACATAGGAAGAAATTGAGGTTTTCTCACATCCAATGTCCCCAGTCAACAACTCAACCAAATAAAAAACGCAAAATCGACAATGTAAGCCAACCACAATGTAAAACTAACAAACCCATTCGAAATACAACGGATTTTAACGGCCAAAACATCCACGAAACCAAAAAAAATTGAAGAGAATGAAAGAAGAGGATACTCACAGAGTAGAGATGATTCAATGCAAAAAGAGGGGCGACTAAGTCGAGACGATGAAAATGAGAGAACTAGAACATGCCGTAGGGTTATTTCGAAACTTTCCACGGCGGTTTTCTAGATAACCGCCGTGGAAAAGCAAGCGTCATTCCATTTATTTACAAAATTGCCACCGCCTTTTTTTCCACAGCGTTTTTCTTCTTAACCGCCGTTATTTTACGACGCTAGGAATGAAAACAATGGGAGATTTTGGGAGATTTTGGGGATTTAATGACTGGAATTAGAATTAAACTTGGTGGCCGTTTTGGGGATAAAAGAAACTAAGCTAGGAATTGATTTGAAATTTTATTGTTGAGGTGTGTTTGAGGTTTCCAAATGGTGGATGGTTGATGTTTGGAAATTATTTAAAGGTATGTATTTGAAAAATTCTCAATGGTACAATTAGTGGCTAAGGTATGGGTCAAAATTAATAATTGATAGAAGTTATTAGAAAGGTTGTTGGAGGAATACTAGACCAATTTAAGAAGGTCAATAGATAATTGGAAATTGAAATTGCTTGGCTTAGAAATGAGATAAAATCAATTGGTGCAATGATATATATATTTTGTGTTTTGGCCATGGGTGCAAAATTAGTGAAGATGGATTTTAATTAATTTCACTTTATTGGGATTGGATGATGGAGGTATGAAAGGCACCTTGTTGTCCTTAAAAGTGATATATATATATATTGATCAAGATGACCAGTTACTAAAAAAAAGGGTAATTGTTTGGAGCTGTACAAGAAAGAAAAACATTTCAAAAGTTATATTATGGATATGAAAAGTTGCCCGAATCACCAACTATAAAGTAAGGGTAGAGATTAAAGAGATTTAGGAAATTAAGAAAGTGATTCAATTCTATAAATTGAAATTGGATCAAGTAGTAATCTACCCTTATATATGTGATAGGTTTTGACATTTGCCTAAGCCCACCAAGAAAGCAGAAGGAAAGGAGAACGGTAAGGTTTGAATTGGACAAAGGAGGCCTGGTAGTAGTTCTTTCCTATCTTACACTTATGTATGATTGTTGCATGTTTGTTTGTGCCATATTGCTTTTCTAAAGCATGAGAACATGTAATCCTTAATTCCTTGCATGGATGAATTTAGCTGTGATCACGTGTAACTGATAGGCATGGGACAGTATTTGCTAATTATTTGCACATTATTTATTTAGCTTGTCTATCTGTTATTGCGCATAGATGCTTAACTGCATCAACTTGTAAGGTTATGTTCAGCTTTCGCTTGTTTTGTATGCTTTACGTAATCTACATTTGTGTTTGCTAGAAATTATTACTACGGGGATTCTTCGAAATCTCATCCTCTCTTCCATGATACATAGTAAAGGTAAGGAGCTCTAAGGAAAAGAAGATCTTAAGAGAAGAAGGTGGGCGGTTATGAAGAGCAAGAATGCCTGTATTATTTTGTACTTATATAGTAGCTTATTTTATTAGCGATATTAATTATACTACTCTATATATAATCGCAGCAAGTAAACAATACCTGCTTTGTGTAGATATTCTCTTGTACCCTCTATAAGTAGGTCTCTATAAACCGAACATAAGTGCCATCAACCAAGATGTCTTGGTATAGCTATATATTTATATTCGTTACTAACCTTTGATCCCTGTTTCTACCTATGGATAGTGACCTGTTAGTTAATTAAGGCTTCGAGTCTCTTATTAAGCTATATAAGATTAGGGTTGGATTATGAAACACTCGTCAGCTTTTCCAAAAGTTTAAATTATTTTAACGATGAATTCTAATATTAATTTTAGGTTCAACTCCTACATTGGGATTCTGCCATCAAATGATTTAACATTAAAAAAAAAATTTATCCCATTTTTCATGGGATCAAAACCAATACTTAATGGTTCACAGACATTATCTTGACCCTATCAGTATATTAAAGTAAGGTGTTACAATCATCATCTCCGTGATTTCTTTAATTTGGATGGCACAGAAAAGAGGGAGTTTAATTTCCATGATTTCTATTTCTTTTTCTTCCTTCATCTTCTTGTAGGATTCATTTGTTGGTGACAATAGAGGTCGGCCATCTGTTCCAAGTGATATTGAGATGGGAGTGAACATAAGGTCTAAGGAACAATGTTAATTGTGATATGGGAATAGATGCTTTTTATGTGCAAAATTTTTCTTGTTATTCAGGCTTTTGTTGACTCAAGATGTTAATAGAGCATATAAGAATATTGCACATGCACCTACACTACGATAAAAGAGGCCTTTTATGATGGTCAAAATGAGCTTTTCATGACGGTTGTAAGTACAGTGTCTATGCCATTGATGTAAAAAAGTAGAGAATTTAACGATGGTTTATAGTAACTGCCGTGATATATGACTTTTCATAGCTGTTATTTATATAACCGTGGTGAAAAGTTTATTTATTATTTATTGAATTTTCCTTCACTCGCTTCGCTCTAGACCTAAAGCCCTTTCCTATCGGTTGAATATCAAAGCCTTCAACCACCAAATCAGAGCCATTGAGATTTGATGAAGGTAAAATTAAACATTTAGATTTGATAAAACTCACGAATTTCATGCTATTAAACTCGGATCTACAAAAGGAGGGAAAGAAAAATTAGATCTATTCAAGCTTTTATGTATCAAGGTATGTTTAAGGAAGGAGATTAACAAAAGAACATATCTATTCAAACTCAAAACAAACATCATGCTTTTTAATCAAAGAAAATATACCCACATCTTTTTAAAGAACCAAACCATAAAAACTACAAAGCCTATGAAAAGAATGGAGGGGAAAGGAGAAAAACTTACAAGTAAGGATAAAGAAGATTATGTGATGGTGATGACGATGGAAAAAATGGAGGAGATGACAAAAGCAAGGGAAAATGCTGGCAAAGGTGGGAGGAGAGGGAGAAAATCGAGTAGGTATGACAGTAGGGGACCATGAGTTTTGACTATAAGAAATGAAAAACTATCACACAATAAAAATGGATTTAAAATTCTAATAGACTCTTTAAGGCAGTTTTTTTAAAAACCATCATAAAAAATACTTTTTGTCACATCCCAAATTTTAGGTCTAGAAGTACCGAAATTAGTCTGAATTGGGCAGGCTACAAGACCCCTTTGTGACAGAGGTCCTAGAGATTCCCTAGAAGGACAGAGAGATTTCTGGGAACTAAATCACAAAAGAAAAGTTTTCTAGAACTAAGAAAAAAGGAAGTTAGAGACTTGAATGAAGTCTCGGGGCCTAAAAATGAGAAAGAGAGATAAATATAGGCCAAAGGTTATGTTGGAAGCCTCAATGAGGTGAATTTTGAGATTAAGCCAAATTAGGGGCAGAATTGTAATTTTGTAAAGTTTTGGGCTGCTAGGGGTAAAATTAGAAATTATGCCCGAAAATTCCAGAAAAATATCAGAAAATGGGAAATGGTAGGTTAAGGCCTGAACACTTCAGAAAAATTTCAGAAAAATGGGAATAAGGTTCAGAAGCCTGTATGAGGCTAAAAATGATGAAAATGCCCTTGGAAGGAAATTGTGGAATTCCCAAGATTTTGACTGATTTTGAATATTATTAAAAATAAATTATTTAAAGTATAGGGAGCCCTTAGATAATTGGAAGAAAATGGGAGAAATACTTGAGGAATTATCATAGGTTTTAAAAATAATTTCGTTCCTAGAAAGCGAAGAGGTTGGCTTTAATAGAATTTAAAGCCTATTTACGTACTATCCGGGAAAAGTCAAAGTCAAATGTCTAGAGATTGATTTTTGACTTAAGAAAAATTAAAGAGATTCCCTGTGATGAATAAATAGTATTGGTACCCGGAGATAGATTCTCGGTGTAAAACCCTTAACCTCAAAACATTATAAACTCATTATCAAGTCACTATTATGGTAGAAAAGGAAAGATGTTACAACAAACTACCATAGTAGAAATAGATTGCGTAATTTAAGAAATTAACATTTAAACTTGGTTCCATCTCAAACCCAGTTGCATGCAACTAAAATCATTCAATAGTATCCACTAGGCCTCCGAGCCTCTGGCCTGGGTAACAAGAGACATCAACATCAGCCCATATAATTGGTTTTCCAACAAAGTAGATCAAAGTTTCATAACATTAGCAATGGCCTCCAGCCAACCAAAATAAGGGGATAACATTCCCTCCAGTTTACAATAAGATCAACAATCAAAATAGTTCAAAAGGACCCTAAATGTGGCAATATATAACTAGCCATACATAAACAAAGGCTAGAGGCCTAAAGCTAACCAAGCTCAAGCCTCTGCGTCTCTTCCCGAAGGTGCACGCCTAGAACCTTCACCTGAAAATATTGTAAACCACGGGGTGAGACAAACGTCCCAGTAACCAATCTTTCCAATTCAAAGTACTACTAAATAGGTGCTCGTGAGGTGTCAAGCGGGGCAGTTCACAAGTAATATGTAATGATAGCCACAACAAGTCATGCAAGTGCAATGATGCAATTCCCATCAACCATATCCCTCACTTTGGGGGATTTTCAAGAGCCGAACCCGGCCTATCTCTCACTACGGGGGACGTACTGAGCCAACCATCATGCATTAATGGAGGCCTTACCACATGGTAGTAACTATCAAAAACTCTCACCAATTCCCAATTCATGCATCATGCTCAAACCATAATCAAATAGTAATTGAAAATTTCATAATTAACTTCTTTCAGTGGCATATCTTTCACAATTCCAAGATTCATTCATCATCAATCGAAACCCCACAAGATGGTTTTCCTTTTTAATATACAACATACCATGTAAACACAATTGTTACTCGGAGCGCAAAACATAAATCCACTCACACTACCACAAAAGCATGTACAAAGGATTGGAAAGTGGTTTCCTCTCGCCTGAGCAAGGAATAATAAACCAACAATGTGGCCCCGTGCACCAACAAGACTCACAACCGGTCTACACAAGCACACAAACACACAACCATCATGTATTAGCTTTCAAACTAATAATGTGGCCAAAACAACACTTAGGGACACAAAATTCCTAGCTCCAACCAAAACTCTACCCAACTCAAAGGGTATAACCATCAAAACAACACTCCAAAGTCATAAAAGTCCATTAAAACATCAAATCCCCTTCCAAGCATCAATTAGAGTTCAAACCTCAAGGACCCACTATAGGAATTCAACATCCAAACATCCCATTTGAACAATTGAAGTTCTAACAACAATCTAAACCAATTAAACATCCAATTTAACCCTCCTTGACATAACCCAATTCACAAAACTCAAAATCAACCTCTATATTATCATCCTCAATCACAAAACTCCCTTTTCCATAAACCCTAACTTCAAAAACTCTAAGTTCTTCAAATCCAAGAAAACTACACCGATTAAAAACTTAGACTAACCCAAAGCAATCAATTAAACTCAAAACAATCGGTCAAAAATCTCAATTCCATCACAACCTAGAAAACTCTAGCGTTCCACCAAAAATCCTCAGAAATTCCAAGAAAGAAAGTAGATTAGAGGTTAAAATCACTTACTTGAGGTAATGGATCCTCAGAAATGCCCCCTCCAAGCCAAAATACTGAAACCCTAGCAGAGCCTCTCTCTCTACCTCATATTTTTCTAATTTTCACACAACTGAACCCCTCCCGCGACTATATAGATTCGAATTAATCCCGAGAGGGATTACTCGCCTAAAAACCCGACTTCGTCACGGCGAACTCCAATCTTCGCCGCTGCGAAAGCTTCTTGAGAGGAAACTCTCGCTCGCCCAGAAAATCTTCACCGCGGCATGCCCCCACCTTCGCCGCGGCGAAACCTTCCCAAAAGGATACTCTCCCCTGGAACTCCCGGTTCGCCGCGACAAACAAACACTAAGAGGAATTGTTCACCTATTCCTCCAACATACCTCAAATCCAACCCAAACACCAAGATCAAGATTAAAAAAAAATCACTATTCTATCCTCAAAACCAACCGAAAAGAGGCTATTAAGACTCGATAAAAACTCAGGATGTTACACTCGGAGTCGTAGATCGGTAGAAAGAATTCGATCAAGTTCACTCTGAAATAAATATTACTAATTATTTTAATGGAAGAACAAGGCAAGAGCATCACTTCCTCTCTGGGCATGTTATATAATGCCATGTGGATTTATTTGAGGTGAGGAAATGGTGTCATAACATGTCCCAGTGGTCCCGGGAAAGTCAGGACCCGAAAAAGTACCATATACAGTGCAGAATGGCAAAATAGGTGGAGGAATACCTAAGAGTTGTATTTTGAACGAATTTTATATTGATTTCCTCCCTATTTTAATGCCAAAATGATGAAAGAATATGAAGGAGACAAGTGTACGGTTAGATGGGAAAAAAAGGTATTATGTGTATGGTTAGATGCAAGACACGTGTGCCGTTGGATTAGGGACATATGGCTTGATGATGTAAGCATGATGTCATCATGATGTCATAGGACACTTGTCACCATAAGATTAAAAGAGAAAATGGATGGTCTAGATCAAGCCACACATTTTTAAGATCAACGGCTCAAATTCAGTCTTGTTTTCTATAAATACCTCCTCCCTCATTTTCATCCAACCTAGAGGAAACTTAAGGGAAGCTCTGGCAAAATGGTTTATAGAGAGAGAAAGAAGAGGGAGAAAGAAAGGCCAAGTGGTCATATGCAAGATCAAGCTCTAAAACAAGGTATGTTCATAGTTTTTGATGCAGTTTTCACTACCCTTGTTGTTGAGCTTGGTTATGGATTTTAATGATTTTTGGGAGCTTGAAATCCTTGGGGGTTATGCTGCATGAAATTTTTGAGAGTAGGGAAAGATGAAATTGATGTTAGAATAATGTTCAAAGGCTTGAAATGAACACGAATCAAGTGGTTTTATGCTGAAATTGGTTGAATTTCATGATTGTGTAACTTGAGAAAATGTTTCGGCTAGACCTGGTTCTTGTGCCTAGGATGTGATTTTGATGATTTTGATGCTTCCAATGTGTTTAAAATGAAAAATTGTGTAAGGATAAGACGAAAGAATGAGTTTGGAAGCATTGGAATCAAAACTGAAAATTAAGTGGCAGATTTCAGTTTTGACCTAGAACCGGGGGAACTAGCTAGATTTTGATGAATCTAAGCTCATATTTGGATTTTTTGGGCAAAATTGTGTAGGATTAGCCTAAGGGAATAATTTTTTTACAAAGTTAGAACACTATATTATAAATTAAGGAAAAAGGGATTAAGTTTAAGGACATAAGTCTTCCATATTGTGTAATTCTTGGTCCTAATGAGTAATGTGATCCTTGTGGCTGTGATTAGGACCTTGAGGCATCCAAGAGAAGGTTTGGATGTGTTTGAACAAGCAACCTTAATGGTTGGAAGCAAAAGGGAGTAAAAAGAAAGCTTAAGGACACAAGGTAGCAAACTTTACTCTACTCTTATTAGCTTCGTATTTGCTTGCATGTTTGACATGTTCAGTGTTTATATGGTTTTATGAACTCATGCATTGTGATTGTGAAGATATTTGAAATGTGTCATAGGCCTATGTGTTTTATGGTTAATGCATGATGATTACCAAACATGTCACTATGTTATAAAAATGTTAAGTTGCAAGCATATTATGAATGTCAAGCTTGCCATGCATGTTTGGGTGGTTATTGTTTGCTATTGAGATTCTCCTGAATCTCACCCCTCCCTAACCAACTATTTAGGTCAAGTATGATGGATAATGAGTGCATGAAGGAGATCATGAGAAGGAAGGAGAAGGAAGGAGAAGAAAGTGAAGAATTATTCATGTCAATGAATGAAGCTATTGGTTAATGCATGATTCTCCTAATGTGTAAATTATGTATATGAATGCCAACGATGCGATGTATTTGTTTAGAATGTTTATGGCATGAATGGAAATGTATAAGAATGAATGGGAAAGGATAGGGCCAAGCTATGCATACCAAAACAATAAAAAGAATTAAAGCAAGCATTGTCTAATGGATAAAACATAAGTCCTGGAACAGTCAATTTTCAATTCCAATTTGACCTATCAAATATATGAGTTAAGCTATGAAACTTGGTAGACGTATTTTACACATCCCAAGCTTTAAAATGATAGGTAGATCACCTCAATTGGATGTGTATATTAAGAGGTACGAATTTCCAAAGTTGAGCCAAGAAAACTGAAAGTTCCGGAATTTACCAAGTGAATAGTGATTTTCACAGATTAAACTGTATGAACTAGCCTGAGATAAGTCAAGTTTGATATTTTTTTTTCCTGTAGAGAATTGAAAGAGCTTCGAGTAGAATTTTGGAGCACTTTAATATGATTTTTATAGAATTAGTTATGAATTTTTCAAATTGGACCAAAAATTTGGAATTTAACTAGTGAACAGTAACCCGAGAACCAATTGCAAATTTTCAATCTACGGGCTTGGTTCATGAATCGCTTGAACCATAATGCTTCCAAATACGTACTCTGAGAGGTTAAAGGAAGGATGTTTCGCTTTTCATAGTGGTTTTTTTTTAAAAAAACCACCGTAAAAAATACTTTCCACAGTGATTTTCTAAATAACTACCATGAAAAGTAAAATATACTTTCTTATCATTACAAAAATGTTACCTTCATTTTTTTCAGTGTTTTGCCTGATAACTACCATAAATTAGCATCATGAAAACTCTTTTTTAGTAGTACTAATAGGTTGATTGGATCAAACTTCAGGACTTCATCAAGTAATTAGACTGATCTTTCGTAGGAAACTTATAGTACTAACAACAAAGAAAAAACACATTTACCGCATTTTTCTGTTTTGGAGATATCAGCATCTCATCAACTTCTAACTTCTTTATTTACTGCTCCATTCATTCAATTATTTATTGTGTTATGTGTAGGTGACAGCAAAGCTAATGTAAAGGAGAGCATTAGAGCAAAATACATAATGCTCTCAGTCCATCACAAAAGATTATTAAAGGTTGACTTGCTTCATAATTTGATTCATACAACTTCTCTTTTGCAGTCCATATATTTTTGCTTTCCGGAATTTACTTTGAAGTGCTTAGAGCTCTTACTACCTTAATCTAAATTTCCATGCTATCACACGCATACAAGATCCACACATGCATATTTTGCTAAACCTTTTGTGATGGTTTGCAATGGTCTAAATTGACTATTCCAATCAAATGCAGCACGTTCTACAGTTGGTTACCTCTCTTGTATAAGAATATATATATATATATATATTTTTATATTGTTACTTATCTACTCATTCTTTATAAAACTCATGCTTATGCTTATGCGGTAGTTACTTTATGAATTTTTTGCGCATCATAATTGTATATGCATGATAGCTGTTAAGGTTGCAGTGTTCGAGAAGAGGAGCTTCTTGATGCAAATATGTGTTGACTCTATTTGCTTATCTGTGCTTTCTTTATCATGTAATACCAAGCCTCAAAATAACGGGTTAGCAACCTTTAATTGTATTTTTTTTAGGGAAAATTAATTTGTCAATTCTTGTACTTCTACCAAATTTTGAATAAGGTCTTTTACAGTTTTTTTTTTTCATTTTATTCCATCCTTATTGTTTACCCTATTATCCACGCCAGTCCTCCTGTTTGCAAAACATGTATACGACGTTACTTTGAGTTGCCAAGAGATAACGTGGCAATCTGATTAGGCAAAAACGCTGACATGGAAAGAGAAGGATGACCAAACGTTGCAGAAGAAAGAGATTCATTAAATAAAAAAGAAAAAGAAAAGAAAACTTGCTTCAATCTTCAGATCTTCTTCCCCATCGTCTCCGCTCCCTACTGCGTTTCAAACTTTTAGCAAAACATCAACCATCTTCAATTCTTCTCTTTCTTTTGCAGATAAAAAGCGAAAACCATGTTGCTTCTTTGTGATCTAAAATATTGAAGACAGCAAAGTGATGCTCTTACAAGGTCTACATCTGACAATGGATGAAACAAATTTTGTTACCAAACACCCCATTGTCTGATTAACCTATTAACAAGTTTACCAAACACCCCATTGTTTGATTAACTTATTAACAAGTTTTAGTCAAGAATCAAAATGTCCAGAGAACATTTTTCAAACCACCACGCCCAGATTCATTTTGCTTTTGATATAATCCTTCCAATTTTTTTTTAAATTGAATTTTCCTTTGATTTGAAAATCGTGAACTTTCTTTGCTTTGTGAGCGATTGTTTCTGTCACACCTCTCTTTAATATCTATTATATGTTAATTGGAACCATTATAAGTCGTTTCGTAGCATTTCCGGATGAGAAATTTTAAATTTTAGGATTTTACTATTCATCCGTTCGTATACTATTCATCCGAAAATGACCAACTTTGAAAATTTATAACTAATTCTAGAGAAATTGAAATGAGGTAGTTCCAATTTTTACACGAAACTTGCTAAGAGTTATATGGAGGAAAAATAATCATTAGGTCCAATTCCATCCAGAATAATTCCAAGAAATTCATCAAAGTGTACTGTTTATTTCATAAATTTTTGAATTCACAGTATTTTTGCCCAATTTTAGAAGGACATAACTCTTAGCACACAACTCCAAATTTAATGAATTACCACTTTTTTTAAAGCTAAAAATGAGATCTGTTTCTTTGTAAAATTTCATGCCCAAACTCTAACAATTGCTTATTATTTGATGTGCTACAAGTTTGACACTTTTTAGAGAATTTCTATCCCCTAATTACCATTTTCTTGATTTATTTCCCCTTTTTCCTTCAACCACAATCCTTCCAAAATGCCTCAAGCATAATTCCAACATTGGAACATGAAATAGAAATATAAATTACATCAAAATGTCATCCATAACTTATCATAGAATCAACATAAAGTTTGGCATACTTCATACAAATTTCTTCTTCTTTTTTTTGGTGAAATACTTGATACAAATTTCTAACATAACATAATATCCATAAAGTCATTTCATCATGCCAAGGTCAATTCTTTTCCTTGCTCCATGTTTGGTCTACTTCCTAATTAGGGCATAAAATAACATAGGAGGAATGAGATTTCAAGAAAATATCAATAGTATATGAATTATAATTATCATGTAAATCAATACAAGTTTAATTGTGAAATGTCATGCAATCCAAACCATTCCCAACTCATAGAAATTCATACCACATATCATGAAAGGAGAGTAACATTATGTTATCCACATTGACATACCACAAAGCATTTGGCCAAAGCATAACCAATGTCAATCAAACAATCAAGGTCACCACAAAGTTCCTCCAATCCACGCAACAACAATCACAACAAACAAGCAAGATAAACAATCAAATTATAATTCAAAGCTATTTTTACAAAGCTTGTCCAATTAATTCCTCTAAAGAGCAATGCTTCTCCTTAGTTCCTCCTCTCAATGCCTATTAAACCAAGTATAAACATAGGCCATATTAATCACAAGACAACTTAGTTTCAATACTTTAGCATTACTTAACAATTTCCCCCCTTTTTCTTTGATTTTTAACAAATTGATTCCTTCTTTAGAATCAATCACCTCATGACTCAATCCTACACAATTTTTCATGAGGAATCCAATGGTGCAATCAAATTTTTGAAAATCACATTCCTTCCCCATGAACCTGGTTTGGCCGAATAGGGGTCCTTAATTTTTCAAAAATTCTATTTTTGATTCCAATGATTTTAAACACTTTCCAACAACATAACCCTACATAAAAACATATTTTAAAGCCATTGGAATCATCAAATCAAGCAAAATCCAATTGGTTCTTCATGAACAGCGCTGAAAAAAATTCTCAACTTAAACCCTAACTTTGATTTCATCTAAAAATCAATCCATACACCACTTAATCTTCCTTATTCCACTTGATTAGTAAGGTTTCTATCCTTCCCTAAGTATCACACATCTCAACCAAAATTTTCATATTTTTCCAGTATTTTTCCAAGCAAAAATCCTTGTTTAATCAATGTAAAACTTAGGGATATTGATGCTTGGACATACCTTAGTGTTTCCTTGAAGTAAGTTGGATGATTCCTTGCCTAAAACTCCTCAAGAATTTCATGTAACAGGGATGGATGAACAGTGGCAGAGCTTCCTCTTATTTTTCCCAATTTTCTAACATTTTCTTTGTATTTTCAAGGGGTATTTATAGACAAAAAATTTTGCCACTTGCCCCCCTAATTAGCACGGCCAAATGACAGATAAGGAGGTGTGTTGGCAGCTATCAAGTGTCTCAAACCTTCAGATCTCACCATGTGGCATTTCTCTAGACTTTTCCACACAAATATCCTTTAATTTTGCATTTTATTTAATAAAAATGGTGATATCTGGAAAGTGCACGAAATTGGGCCTTTAATGGGTACATTGTGGGCCTCACAAATGGTTTGGACTGGCCCATAAACCAAATCACTATCTCAAACCAATTAGAAACTTTATCAGTTACTATTCACTAGTAACCTTCCATAATTTTTACAGACCTCCAAAAATTTATTTCTCTCTATGATAATTCACCTTTTAATATGGGAATATGATTTGAAAATTTTCAAAATTTTTCACCAACTCTAGATATTTATTTTAAATTTTTTCTGATTAGGCCTTTATCGGTGTCACTGTGGGAAAATAAATTCCCTAAAATTGATTTCTGAATTTCCAAGGCCTAAAATCAATTTTATAAATTCAAATAAATATTTATATGAATTGTACATCAATCTCTCAAATTTATTGAGGCCTCTAACTTATTAAAATAATTATTTTCTTTCATTTCCCCAATAATTTTCCAAAAAACCTCCGTTTACAGGAAATTCCGTACTAATTCATTTTCACGTAAATTCCATCTTTCGGATCTCAATCAAGCTTCTAAAACCTCTACTCCACACTTTTCCCATTTTTCGGGGATTTTCTGGAATTTTTCTCAAATTTTCCTGTTTTGCCCTTCCTAGACCGATAATTGTGGAAATGTCAGCTCGGACCTTTTCTGGGTTTCATAGCAAAAGTTGTTTCATCTTCCCGTCTAGTTCCTACATTGATCCTCATCCCAATTTTTAATCCTTTATTGCTAGATGCAGATTTTTGGAATGTGACAGTTTTCTTGCCCATCGTCTCTTCCTCTTCGCCCTCCCCTCTCTAAACCCCTACCCCACCCCTACCCCACCAAAAAGAAAAAGCTCATACCCCCGCATCCCATGTCTCCTCTTTCTTCATTAACCCCCCACAATCTGCCTCCTTTTCAGATAAGCTACTCCTCTGATTCTAAATATAAAACTTCTTTTATAGTGTAAATTACACTATAAAAGGAGTCTTATATTTGAAATAGGAGGAATATTATTCTTACCAAATAAAATAAGTCAAATAAAAAAAACATTGTAAGCATTATCTTTCTTTTATTATCCGCTCGAAATTTCGCTTCAAATCCATCATAGCTTTGCTTTTGAAAGCGAGGATCCTCTATATCCCCCAATGGTGCCGATATTGACATGAAGTTTCTTGCCCCCAAACTTGACACGAGCAACTCAGATTCTGAAGAAGCAGTGGCGAGTGGTGGCTGAGGAGGTAGACGAGGAAGAAAGGTGGAGGAAGCAAAAGCTTTTGTTGCTGAAGAAATCACTACTGGAAAATTGTTGAGAGATAAGAAAGAGTGGTGTGGACATGTGGGTGATAGAGAGGGAAGGAGACTGAAGCAAGTTTTTTTTGGGGGAAAAAAACTCTTGTTCCTGCCATGTCAGTGTTTTTCCCCAAGTCAGATTGTCACAGGATCTCTCATCAGTCATCAGCTCCAACTAACGACGTATATATGTTTAGTAAACAGAAGGACTAGCATGAATAACGGAGTAAACAGTGAGGATAAAATAAAAAAATATAAGGACCTGATTCACAATTTACTAAAACTATGAGGACTAAAAAATTAATTTCCTCTTTTTTTATGTTCAATTAACAAAATGTTATGCCGATTTTTATTCAATCGATTTATGTCAATTCAAAATTGTTATTTTATTGCATCTTATTGATATGTAATCATATTTTTGTTTAAAAAAATTGAAGTATATAATACTGAGAGAAAAATAAAATATATAAGATTGTGCCCTTAAGATATTGTGTCATTATTTTCATCATAAAATATATTTATTGATAGTTAAAGAGAGAAAAATATTTCACCAAAAAAAAAGAGAGAAAAATAAGTTAATAGAATTTGGAAAGACTTGCATGCAGTGTTGTTTCTTCAAATTTTTAATGCTTAAAGTTCATTATTATATTTACAACTAAAATATTTATTATTTATTTTACATTTTAGATTGGGAATAAAAATCTTGAATAAATATTTTAAATTTTAAATTTTAAATTAAGAAAAACCTAGAAATCAAATAACTATATTTTATGATCTCATTTTTATTTTAAATATACTTGTGGGATTTTATATTTAGAACAGAAAACAATAACTAAGAAAGAATAAACACAAGTCCCATGTAATAATGATTTCTAATTTACATTGTTGATGGTAGTTATCAAATTAAATTATATAGGTGTATTTTAAATGTCAAATTGAGAAAAATATAAAAATTAAATAACTATATATATATATATATATAAAAGAGGATACTTGGTTTTAAATGTCAAATTGAGTGCTTCAATCATGTTTATACATAACAATATTATAAGTGAAGTCAATTGGTCTTTGTAATGACATATAGTTAATTGTGATTATATTAGCAAAACACGTTATAAGAGTATATAGAACATTTAAGATCAATGACTCTCTGAATATTTTGAAAATAATGATCTTAAATGATAGAAATGTCACACACACAAAAAAAACCTTCAATATTGCTTACAAAGAAACCTTTTGTAATCTTATATCTTGGGTATATATGAATTTTCTTTTTTGGCGACAGAAGCATATATATGAATTTAACTAATTTAAGTAATCGTTATATAGTGATTGAACTTTTTATGGTATATGAAGAAATACTAATTTACACCCGTGGGTACTGTACTAGTTTGTATTAATGGGCAGTATATACCACTACAGCATATTAGACTCAAACGCAATTATGGACGTTATGGTATTCATGGTGGACTGAGGTCTGTGCCATTGAAATACAATTTTAATAGTTTAGAAGTAAACTTTTTAATTATAATATTTAAATAAAAAATTATATTTTGGAAACTAACAAATAAAATAGGGTTAAGGGCAAAAAATACTCATGAAAAGATATCAAAAGTTTACTCAATACTATAAACTTTCTTTTGGTTTAAATCTATCAATCCAAGTTTAAAAAAGAGCTCAATTATACCAGCATTGTTAAAATTAAACTAACATCCTTTTTTTTTTTGGTTGTAAGACCCACGATTTTTAAATGAAAGTGTCAAAATACCCTTAATTAAAATAAAAAATTTAAAAGTAAAAAATACTTATGAACTTATATCAAAATATCACCAAACATCATATAATTTTTAATAAAATTATCAAAATACTTTCACTCTCGAAATGCTATTGCATTAGAGTGTGTTAGAGATTATTAATTATAATAATTTAAAAAAAATAATTAATATTTTTAATAAATATTTTTCATGATTAGCCAATTTTTTTAAAATAAAAACCAGCAAAATGTTATAGTTATCATATTAATTCTCACGGCCGAAGATATTTTAATAACATAAATTTTATACATAATAATTAAATATTTTTGTACCTTATCATGTTTTTAGATTTTTAATTCAATTTAAAAAATTATAATTAAATCTCAGAAAAAAAAATTATAAGAGAATGCTCTAAAGTTTGATTGAAATAAAGAATTTGAATCCATCTTGTAAGAGAATGAACTTTTTTTTTTTGGGGAAGGAGATAAACTAATAGAGGACCATCGAAAGGTTGGAGGGAGATGATGGTTTTTTTTATATTATTAAATAGGGATATTTTGATACTTTAATTAAAAATATTGTGAGTCCTACTACCTACTAGAAGAGGCTTTAAATTCTCTCAAAGAATTAAACACAGATATAAAAGAAATTTCAAGATGACTGTTAAGTTTAGGGTTTAGGGTTTAGGGTTTTATTATAAACACACAACTCCATATGTGCTTAATACAAACAAATTATTTTTAAAAAAATCCATAATGTCTGCTAAGAAAAAGATTGGGATATAAATAACTTATCATTGAAGTTTAAACCTTTTCACAAAAGTTATTTTAATCATCAAAATTTATTATAATTAATAATCTCTAATACATTCTAATGTAACAGTGTTTCGACATTGGAGGTATTTTGGTACTCACATAAAAATTATAAAGTTTTTTGTAAACTTTTGGTATAAGTTCATGAATATTTTTTATCCTTAACAATTTTTTGTTTTAATTAGGAGTATTTTGGGACTTTCATTAAAAAATTGTAGGTCCCACAAAAAAAAACAAACATTAGTTAATTTTAACGGCATTGACATTATTGAGCTCTTTTTAAGTTTGGACTGATAGATTTAAACTCTAAAAAAAGTTTATAGTGCTGAATGATTTTTTGGTATATTTTTATGTGTGTTTTTGACTTTTAACCCAATAAAATATTATATACATTAAAATGATTTTTCAAAGAATAAAAGTAATTAATAAAATAAAATCCCAACCATCTAATTAAATAATACGCATAAAATGCGCAGTAAGAATGAGCATTTTTAATTACCATCATCCCCTTTATTACCGAATTGAAACTCATTCTGCAAGCCTCATGCCAGTCTTGAAAGCTGGGCTTAAAGTCAATTTCTAACATTAAAAAAAAAAAAATTCGTTCGCACAGCTGTACATTAGTTGGAGTATATGCTATACATGTACCTTCAGTGATTATTATTGTGTTTTGATCGGATGGCGTCATTATTTCTTCCAATGCATCGCTTTATGAAGCAATGAAGTGCATGTTGGATAAGAGAAGGCCATCCCATTATTTGTCGCCTGAATTCAATAATCAATATAACAATTTAGCTTCTCCAAGCACACCAAACAATCCTCTTAATCAAGGAAGTATTAATAAAATATTTAGGAGTATAGCCAATTCCGCACATCAAGGGGCAAAAAAAAAAAAAAACAACTATATAACTTTTTTTTGAATATTAGTTATAAGTCACTTTTAATATATTTTATTAGAATAAAAAAAACCTTAAGCCCTATTTAATTTAGGGATAATTAATCTGTAAGTCCTTATAGTTTTAACTAATTTTGAATTAGGTCTTTATATTTTTTTTCTTTTTATCAGATCCTTATACTTTCACCTGTTTTTAATTAGGTCCTTATATTTATTTTTCTTTTTATCAAGTCCTTATAAGTTCACCTTATTTTAATTAAGTCCTTGAATTTTTTATTATTTATTTTATAAATTCTAATAATACTATTCTATTAACATAAAATAGCATATATTATTTAATATTAGTTTATAAACAATAATATTCTAAAAATAATGAATTATTATAATGAATTTTATTTTTTGCTAGCAAGAAAATATTAATTGTTCTAAAAAATTTTCCTGAATTAATTAATTATATTACTTATTTTTTATTATATAATTTTTAATTTAATTTCATTATCAATATTTTATATGTCAGTATTAATCTATTTAATTAAATTTATATTTAATTAATAAATAAAAATTAAAACTACATGGACTTGATTAAAAATTTAGTAAAATTATAAGGACTTGATAAAAAGAAAAATAAATGTAAGGACCTAATTAAAAACAAGTGAAAATATAAGGATTTGATAAAAAGGAAAAAAACTATAAGGACCTGATTCAAAATTAGTTGAAACTATAAAGACCAACAGATTAATTAACCCTTTAATTTACCTTAAAATTTAACAACTTCATAATTTTATTTATATTAAATATATGCCCTTTCATAAAAAATAATAATTTGTACAATAATAAATAAATAGTAAAATAGTAAATTCACATTAAAATTTTAATAAAATGCCCATGAATAAGACAAAAAAAAATTTCTTCATGTTTTATACATAGGACTCCTCTGAAATTGCTCCCTCTCAAACACATAACCATTACCAAAAACCAAAGCCTGTACAAAGTCTGAGTGAATTTGTTTATTAAAAAACAGCTTTTTTTTTTTTTGGTGCTATGTCGGTTAGATAATTTGATGATTGGTGAAATGAAAGCCAAAAAATATATATACCAGATTTAACTGTTTTTTATTTTGTAGTTTTTGGGTAAAATGTTTGAAGCGCCCGCATTTGCATGGACTTCTAAATTAAACGAAGACATTGCCGGTAAATAAGAAGGAAAAGTCATGAAGCCCCACACACTAAAGTCAGTCTTCCCATTTAAGTCAATGATAGGAGAAGGTTAGGAAGAGAAAGGAAAAAGGTTGGTTCTTTCGTCCTCCACATCTCTCTTTTCATTGTAGATCGTCGTCTCCACATCACAGCGGTGAGTGCGGAGAAGAAAGCAAGATGGATCTTTGTATAATGAGTTTTATTGATCTCTGCACAAAAACTTCTCGTCATTTTACCCACTCCTTTCAATTTCGTTTCGTAACTCTGATTCTTTTTCTTGTTTTCTGAAGTTGTTACTGATATGGTTATATGTTGTTGCATATTAATCCTTGACCAAAACGAAAAGATCGAACCCCTACAATGGTATATAGTGCTAGAGGAGAATCTTCTTCCAGCTCGGATACTTTGAATTCAACTCCAGAATGGAAGTATGACGTTTTCTTGAGTTTCGCAGGTGATAACACTCGCAGGAATTTCACAGATCACTTGGACGAAGCCTTCAATAGAAGTGGCATCAAAACGTTTGGGGATGATAAAGATCTTGAGATAGGGGGATTCATAAAACAACATCTGTTTCAAGCAAATCAAGATTCTCTCTGGCTAAACATGAAGATCAATTAATCGAAAATACAACGAAAGTGCAGAATTGGTGAAGTCCTTTGCTTGAAATTGCCAACATATCTGGTTGGAACACTAGGGGCAAGTAAGTTTTCTTTCACAATCATCTAATCGTATTCTCTTCATATTTATTTAAATTTTAGATTTTGTCATGATCTTTAGTTTAAATCGTTTCCAATCATTTTTTTCCTTTCTGTATACATAATTTTAACTGAGAATGACAATAACAGGAGAATAACATCCATTGGAGGCACAAATAATAATCTACTATTAATAATAAAGCATATCTAATATTTATGTTTAAGTGTGCGTCTAATATTTTAAATTAGGAAAAATTAATTTGGAAATCTTTATAGTTTTCTTCAATTTTGAATCAAGTCCCTGAGCTTTTTTTTTCCCCCCTTATTGAGTCTTTTAACTTTTTACAATTAGATCTGTTAGTCCCTATCGTTAAATAAACATTAACACTGTTAACTACTTCTATTAAGAAGCACTGAACATTTGAAATATCTCCTCCAATGACAAGCTTGACCTTGTTTGGAACCTCTGTTGATGTCGCACTCTGTAATGTAGCCACAAAAAACTGTCACCATCGTCATCTAAGGCTACGTTTAGATCGCAGTTGGAGAAGACAAAAGCACTTGGGGAAGTGTGAAATTGAGGTTAGTAGCTTATTGTGGCTCAAAAGATTGTTTGAATAGGGCTTCTTTTCTAACTGACTTATGGAAGAAAAGTAACTTTTCTAACTGACTTATCTAACGCAATATGGATTAACTTTTCTAACTAACTTATAAGAAAATTATGCAAAACTTACAATCTAATTAGTTATGTGATTTCATTTACTTTAATTAGAGACCAAATGAATTTTAATTTATATTCATGTTTATCCATTATATATATTTAATTAATTATTTACAGTGTGTTTTCAAATTTTTCTCCGTAACAAATATTTTTATTTTATAATCTCACAAATAAACTATTTATATTTTATCATAATAATTTTACGTATTTTTTTAAAATTATTATCACATTAAAAACATAAAATTTGTTCAATAAAATCTATATCCTTTTCAGTCATTTTACAATTAAACTAACTTTTCTATTAATTATTCAAACAACTTTTAACTTTTTCAACTAACTGTTTATAAATATCTATCCAAATATAAATTGCATTACACTAATTGACTTTTACTCTAACTTCAGTTACAAAAGTCAGTTGGACTAGAAGTCAGTTTTGCCCGATCAGTCCAAACATACCCTAATAAGACATCAGCTTCACCAAGTCTTCTTCGCCTCGAGTTTCTTGACAATAGCTCTCCATTCTCCCTCAATCCGATGATGCTCTAAAGGAGGACATATCAGACTTTTTCGACTTCTTCTTCCTTTTCACCCTTTCGATTTTTTCCCCAAAACCTCCTATCCTTCCCTCTCTTTTTTGGAAGTTGGTTATCAAATCGAAGGAACATTGGCAGTCAGGACGACAATTTATTTGGCTGATAGCCTGATATGATGATGGAGTCTTCTGACGGCAACTCCTATCCCACCGACTTCCGTCAACGGGTTTCAGAGTATATCCTTTACAAGTACTTGATTTATAAGATTCTTTGGTATTTTGCGTGACAAACAACAAGAATGTCAAAAAAAAAAAAAAGGGAAACAAAAAGCAAAAGGGGAGTGAAAGCTGGATGCAAAAGGATGCGAACATGGACAATGGGCTTTGAAACCCAAATGACTGTTTTTTAAATGCACAGCCAATACAATTTGGATTCTGGACACCATTACCAACACTTATAGGTTTTGTATATCATCTTTTCCACACGTTTTGCTCTTTTTCAAAAACAAAATTATAAGATTCTTATTTCTACTGTGATTCCTTTCATTTAAAGTTTTGAACGAATAATTTAGACTCAGTCTCGTCTTATCCAATTCCTTTCCTTCAAAAGCCACCAATGCTTATCTTGACATTGTCTCTCCTATTTCTTCCGCTTCTATGCGCAACGCTTGAGAGCAACATTTGCTCCTATTATTTTAATTCCTCCATTCATTATTTACTTATTTATTTATTTATTTAAGTAGTGAGAATCTGAAACGGTGGGAATCTAAGAGTAAAATAGAATATTATGTCATTTGCATACTATTTCACCAATCCATTCTTTTCAAGCTTCCCCTGTTTTGGCAATAGAAAAACAGAGTAGACTAAAAGTGCTCATTAGCAAAACAAAGGCTACCACTAATAGTCTAGAGTACTATTGCAATCCCCCATGCCTTCGAGAATCAATTATAGATTTCGCAGAATCTTCAATATAGATATAATTTTATAATATATGATCGCAGAATCTCTGTAATTTTCATCGAATCATTATACACATATAACGAGAGTTCTTCATATGGTATGGAGGGGACCTAAGGCTTTGTTTGGTTCCATGGAAGAAAGGGAAGGGGTGTTAACTAAAAGAAGGAGAGGGAGGTCATGAGTTTTGTTTGGTTGGAGAGGAGGAGAGATTTCTTGTTTGATTTATAAGACAAGGGAAGGGAAAGTAATTATAAATTGATAAATATGCTCTTATTTCTATATTTAGACTACTTTATTGGGAGAATCACAAATAAAAACCTTCGAATTAGCAAAATCACTCTATGGTCACCTGAATATGCCAAATTACCATGAGGGACCCGGTCTCAAATTGTAATTATGAAATCATGGCCAAATTACCAAAATACCCCTCTTTATTTGATTTTTTTTAAAAGAAAGCCACTGCCTCACCGGAATCCGGCCACCAGCGCCGGAGCTCCGGCGGCCGCTTCCGGCCACTGTCGGCGGCCGGACGCCGAGCTCCGGCGGCCTTCCTTTGTTTTTTTTTTTTTGCAATTGTTTTTTTTTTTAAATAGTGGGGGAAGTGAGGTTGAGGGGATTTGATCTCCCAACCTAATGCTTCTCAAAATAAGGAATGACCATTGAGCCAACAAATTTTTGTTAACATTATGAAAAAAAAAAAAATAAGTTAACTCATTTACTCTTGTTCCAGGTGATAACAACAATACATTTGGAAATAACAAGTTCTGATTGTAAAATAACACGTCAGGAATAAAAATTTAACAATATGTTTTTTTTTATAACAATAAATTTTGTTGCAGGCAATAACAACAATACATTTAAAAATAACAAGTTCTGATTATAAAATAACAAGTTTGGGATTAAAATTTAACAACACGTTTTTTTTATAACAACACACTTTGTTTCAAGTGATAACAACAATACATTTAAAAATAAGGCTGCCAGAGCTCCGGTGGCCGGACCCCGGCGTCCGGCCGTCGACAGTGGCCGGAAGCGGCCGCCGGAGCTCTGACGTCTATTTGCATGTAAAATTTCATGCCCAAATTTGAAAATTGCTTATTATTTTATGTGCTACAAATTTGGCACATTTTAGGAAATTTCTATCTCCTACCGTTTTCTTGATTTATTTCCCCTTTTTCCTTCAACCACATTCCTTCCACAATGCCTCAAGCATAATTCCAACATTGGAACATGGAATAACAATATAATTTACATGAAAATGTCATCCATAACTTATCATAAAATCAACATAAAGTTTGGTACACTTGATACAAGTTTCTAACATAACATAATATTCATAAATCCATTTCATGCCAAGGCCAATTCCTTCCCTTGATCCATGCTTGGTCCACTTCCTAATTAGGACATAAAATAACATAGGAGGAATGAGATTTTAAAGAAATCTCAATAGCATATGAATTATAATTATCATGTAAATCAATGCAAGTTTAATGTGACATGTTATGCAATCCAAACCATTCCCAATTCATAGGAATTCATACCAAATATTATGCAAGGAGAGGAACATTATATTATCTACATTGACATACCACAAAGCATTTGACCAAAACATAACCAATGTCAATAAAACAATCAAGGTCACCACAAAGTTTCTTTAATCCAGGCAACAACAATCACAACAAACAAACAAGATAAACAATCAAATTATAATTCAAAGCTACCTTTGTAAAGCTTGTCCACTTAATTCCTCCAAGGAGCAATGCTTCTCCTTAATTCCTCCTTTCAATGCCTATTAAACCAAGCATAATCATAGGCCATATTAATCACAAAACAACTTAATTCCAATACTTAAACATTAACTCAATAATTTTCCCCTTTTTTCTTTGATTTTTAACAAATTGATTCCCTCTTTAGAATCAATCATCTCATGACTCAATCCTACATAATTTTTCATAAGGAATCCAATGGTGCAATCATATTTTTAAAATTCAAACTCCTTCCCCATGAACCTGGTTTGGCCGAATAGGGGTTCTTAATTGTCCAAAAATCTATTTTTGATTCCAATGATTTTAAACACTTTCCAAAATCATATCCATACACAAAAACATGTTTTAAAGCCATTGGAATCATCAAATCAAGCAAAATCCATCAGCTACTCCATGAACAGTGCTGGCCGAAAATTTCCCTTTAAACCCTAACCTTGATGTCATCCACAAATCAATCCATACACCACTTAATCTTCCTTATTCCACTTGATTATTAAGGTTTATATCCTTTCCTAAGTATCACACATCTCAACTGAAATTTTCAGAATTTTCCAGTATTGTTTCAGCATTTTCCCAGGCAAAAATCCTAATCTAATCAATATAATACTTAGGGACAATGATGCTTAGACATACCTTATTGTTTCCTTAGTGTATGTTAGATGATTTCTTGCATAAAACACCTCAAGATTTTTAAACAAAAGGACTGGATGAACAGTGGCAGAGTCTCCCCTATTTTTCCCAATTTTCTAACATTTTTCTTGGTATTTTCAAGGGGTATTTATAAAAAATTCAAGTCTGCCCTCTTACCTTGATTTGGCCAAATTGGGACACCTAATAAGGTTTATGTGGCAGCCATCAAGTGCATGAAATGATCAGATTTGCATAAGTGTCCCTTTACTAGATATTTCCAACAATTTATCTCTTATTTTCACTTTTTATTTAATTAAAATTGGAGGATCTGGAAAATGCACGAATTTGGGCCTTTCTTGGGTCCATTGTAGGCCCCACAAATGGTTTGGGCTGGCTCAAAAAAATAGCCCACAAACCAAATCACTATCTCAAACTAATTTGAAACTTTATTGGTTACTATTTACTAATGACATTCCATAATTTTTCCAAACCTCCAAAAATTCATTTCTCTCCATGGTAATTCACCTTTTAATATGAGAATATGATCTGGAAATTTTCAGAATTTGTTTGCCACCTCTAGGTATTTATTTTGAATTTTTTCCGATTAGGCCTCTATCGGTAGTTCTGAAGGAAAATAAATTTCCTAAAATTAATTTCTAAACTTTCAAGGCCTAGAAAAATTTTATAAATTGAAATAAATATTTAGATAAATTATGCATCTTCCTCTCAAATTTATTGAGGCCTCCAAATACTTAAAATAATTATTTTCTTTCAATTTCTCAATAATTTCCCGAAATGCCTATGTTTACAGGAAATTCTATAATAATTTGCTTTCACCAAAATTTCACCTTTTAAGATTCAACTGAGTTTCCAAAACTTCTAATTTATACTTTTTCTATTTTTTGGGAATTTTCTAGAATTTTTCTCAAATTTTCCCGTTTTGCCCTTTCTAGACCGATAGTTACAAAAATGCCAGTTCAGACCTTTCGGGATTTCACATCAAAAATTGTTTCATCTCCCCGTCTTGTTCTTATATTGACCCTCATCCCAATTTTTTATTCCTAATTTTTTGGATGTGACAAACTACACTTTTTGAAAGATGAGGATGAAGATCTTCATCAAAGCTATTGAGTATGGATTATGGGACGTGATTGAACATGGCAACTATATTCCAATGAAAATAGTAGATGGTTAACAAGTTTGTAAGAGTCCCAAGGAGTTTGATGAAGAAGATAAGAGGCTGGTGATGTTGAACGATAAAGCTATCAAAATACTGACCTGTGTCTTGAGCCAAAAAGAATATTTCTGAGTTTCCAGTTTGGAAACTGCATAGGAAATGTGGGAGGCATTGGAGATTGCCCACAAAGGAACAATTGGTGTGAAATACAGCAAAATCAATACTCTCACCATAGAGTTTGAATTGTTCAGAATGAAGGATGGAGAAAGTATTCGAGACATGGAAGTTAGATTCTCATACCTTATCAATCGCCTCACTATACTCGGCAAGAAGTACAGTCAAGAAGATCAAGTGAGGAAAATCTTAAGTAGTCTCACGAAGGAATGGGAGCCAAAAGTAACAGCCATTGAGAAAACAAAGGGAGAATCAATTGGCTCTGTTACAGCACTATTCGGAAGCCTAGCAGAGTATAAGAGCAAACAAAAATACAAGAAGGAGATGAACGAGAAAAATCATAAGGGCATTGCTCTCAAAACTCAAGAAAGTGAAGATGATGACAAAGAGGACCTGGAGGACAATGAAATGGGTCTTATAGTTAGAAGATTCAAGAAGTTTTATAGAAACAAAGCCAGAAGGAGGTTCCAATCACAACGCAAAGCCTCCACGTCTCAAAACAAGCCCAAGGATCCAATCATCTGCTTTGTGTGCAAAAAGCCGAGACACATCAAAACAAAGTGTCCTCAACTGTCCAAGATGAAGGATAAAGAGAAGAAGAAAGAAAAGTTCAGAAAGAAGAAGGCCTTTATGACGTCAATCTGGGGAGACAGTTCTCCAGAAGAAGAAGAGAGCAATGATGAAGAAACTGATAACATCTGTCTCATAGCCCAAGAAGATGAAGATTCAGAGACAGATGAGGAAATCACTTTTGAACCCTCTTGTGATAAATTACAATTTGAATACAATGCGCTATATTCAAAATTAGTAAGAATTACAAAGAGAAGTGGTGGTCGGTCGTATCTGACATTTTTTAGAAATGCCGTTCATTCTTCTAATCCTTTTACATTATTTCTTATTGCAACTATAAAGATCATACAACCTCTTCTTGTCATCACAAGAAGAAAGGGACTTACGAGACATTAAAATGGGTGCTCAAAGGTACTTACGTACGTAGGACAAACCATACTAACCAAAAAAGACCCAAGAAGTTATGGGTACCTAAAACATGATTGGTCTGTTGCAGGTATGTCTCAAAGCATCCAGGACGAACAAGTGGTATATCGACAGTGGATGCTCTATACACATGACGGGTGATACCGAGAAGTTCTTATCACTCAAACCAAGAGAAGGAGGCAAAGTGAGCTTCAGTAGAAATCAATCCGGAAGAATTGCTGGACTCCGAGAGATAGGAAGTGACAAAGGGATAAAGGTTGAAGATGTCTACTACGTAGAAGTTCTATGTCACAACCTACTCAGTGTCAGTCAGAGTACTGAAAAAAACAACTGGGTGATCTTCGATTCAGAGGAATGTCTAGTCATAAGCAAAGATGACTTGCCACTGAAGAAGGAAGAATTGAACGTAAAACTGAGAGCTCCAAAGGACGGTAATTGTTATACTATTCAAATTGATTCAAACTTTTTGAAAACTGTTTTGTTAGCGAAAATGAAGAAAGTTGGCTATAGCATAAATGTCTTGCTCATATTAATATGAATCAACTCTCAAAATTAACAAAAAGGGACTTAATTATTAGTTTCCCTAAAATTCAATTTGAACATGATATTGTTTGTAATGCTTGTCAGAAGGGTAAACAAAAAAAGTCCTCGTTTAAATCAAAAAAGACAGTCTCAATTGAAAGACCACTGCAAATGCTTCACATGGATTTGGTTGGTCTGTCAAGAGTAAAAAGTTTCGGTGGAAATTTATATACTCTTATGATAGTTGATGACTATTCGAGATTCACCTGGACTCTATTTCTTTCCTCTAAAGATGAGACATTTAGTACGTTTATCATTTTTGCCATAAAGGTCTAGAATGAGAAATGTATTTCTATTGTGTCAATCAGGACTTATCATGGAGGAGAATTCGAGAACAATGAATTCGCGGACTACTGTGACGAGCATGGGATTGACCACAATTTCTCAGCACCAAGAACTCCTCAATAGAATGGAGTTGTGGAAAGAAAGAACAGAGTGCTCACAGAAATGGCAAGAGCAATGTTGAATGAAAAAGGGATTTCTCAAGTGTTTTAGGTTGAAGCAATGAGCACGGCCTGCTATATCTCCAACAGAGCCTACATTATGACACTACTCGGGAAAACTCCATTTGAGTTGTACAAAGGAAGAAAGCCTAACCTGGCTCATCTAAAAATCTTTGAAAGCAAGTGTCACTTTCACAACAACAACAAAGAGAATCTCGGTAAATTCGATCCTAAAGCTGATGAAAGAAATACGGCTACTCTAACCGTAGTAAAGCCTATAGAGTTTTCAAACGTACTTTTACTATTAAAGAGTCAATACATGTCGTGTTTGCTGAAACTGAGTCAATTTTAAAACCTCTAGATGATAATTCTGAGATCGTTCAAATTTTTGAGAAAATGAATTTGAACAAACCTTCTAACAAAGTATCTTCAGAAGAAATTTTAGAAAACAAGGATGATTTAAATGAACGTATTTCTCAAGAAAATTTAGAATAGCCTAAAGCTTGGAAGCATAATAGAAACCATCCTCTGGAACAACTCATTGGTAAAGTCAATAAAGAGGTCAAAAGCCGGAGACAAGTGTTCAATGAAGTGTGTTTTTCTATATCTATTTCACACATTGAACCAACTAATATTGACGAAGCTTTGTCTGATGAGTTCTGGATAGTAGCAATACAGGAAGAGCTGAACCAATTTGAGAGGAATCAAGTTTGGGAATCAGTACCCAGACCTAATGACCATCCAGTCATAGGCACCAAATACGTATTAAAAAATGAGCTTGATCAATATGAGCAAATCGTCAGAAACAAAGCCAAATTGGTAGCTAAGGGCTATAATAAGGAAGATGGTATTGATTATGAGGAAACATATGCTCCAGTAACTAGATTGGAAGCCATACGAGTACTCTTAGCCTTTATTTGCATAAAAGATTTCAAATTATATCAAATTGATGTTAAAAGTACTTTTTTGAACGGTTATATTTTGGAAGAAGTTTTCATCGAACAACCTCCTGACTTTGAAGATCCCACTTTCCCTAATCACATTTACAAACTGAAAAAGGCTTTATATGGTTTAAAACAAGCTCCTAGAGCTTGGTACGAACGATTTAGCAATTTCCTGATAGAAAAAGGTTTTGAAAGAGGCAAAGTGGACGCTACACTTTTCATCAAAAGAAGTAGAAAGGAACTGTTAATTGTTCAAATTTATATGGATGATATTATATTCGAAGCTACTAATAAGGATCTTTGCCAAGAGTTTGCTAAGTTAATGTAGAGTGAATTTGAAATGTCGATGATGGGAGAATTGAACTTCTTCCTAGGATTGCAAATCAAGCAAAAGAAAAACATAATAGTCATATCCCAGATGAAGTATCTGAAGGAGTTACTGAAGAAATATGGCTTGGAGAATGCAAAAAGTATAAAGACTCCTATGGGCTCAACCATCTCACTAGATGCAGACGAGAAAGGGAAAGACGTGAATCTAACCAAGTATAGAGGAATGATTGGATCACTACCCTACCTCACAGCAAGCAGACTAGATATTCAATTCAGTGTAGGAATGTGTACAAGATACCAATCAGCTCCTAAGGAATCACATGAAGAAGCCGTCAAGAGAATCCTCAGATATCTTGTAAGAACGCCAAATTTAGGAATCTGGTATCCAAACAAAGGAGCAGGATATCTAATGAGATACTCAGATGTTGATCATGGAGGCTATAAGATAGATAGAAAGAGTACCAGTGGACAATGTCAATTTCTGGGAGGATGCCTTGTCTTGTGGTCAAACAAAAAGCAGAATACTGTGGCAATATCCTCTACATAATCAGAATATGTTGCCACTGCCAGTTGCTATGCCCAGATTCTATGGTTAAAGTAACAACTACAAGATTTGGGAATCAACTTGAAAGAGACACTAATCCTGTATGACAACATGAGTACCATAAGCTTGTCCAAAAATCCAGTTCATCATACCCGAACCAAACATATTGATGTTCGACATCACTTCATTCAAGACCACATTCAAAAGAAAGACATGAAAGTAGAATTCATTCCCACTAAATACTAAATAGCAGACATATTCACAAAGCCTCTCAATCAATAGAAATTTAATTACTTCAGAAGAGAATTGGGAATAGTAAATCCCAATAAGTTGTAAGAAATCTCATTGTACTCCTTTAATTTAAGCATTTAGATTTAAATTTTTGATGATTTAAAGACTAACTTAAGCAATAGAGTGGATAAAAAGTTGTTTTGCAGGAAACTCTATTTAGACGTTGAAAAATAAAGGTAAACAGAGTATGGAATGATCAATAAAGACATCGATAATTATGCTGTAAAGATGGGATGATTTATCGATCAACTGATCGATAAATAAGGCATATGGAGTAGAGGAAGAAGATGGAAGAAGCATTATCGATAAGTTGATCGATCACTCAATTATCGATCAACAGCAATGAGGAATCTCAGTCAAGTCAGTCAAATGGGTAAGAATTATCGATAAGCTGATCAATAAACTATTAATCGATCAAATGATCGATAAACCTGACCAGGTATGAGTTTTTGCTTAACATTTATCGATAACGTGATCGATAATTTATTGTTTGATAACTTGTTTGATAATTGCCTTCAGTGTTCTTCTTTGTTCTTACTTATCGAATACGTGATTGATCATGCATTGATCGATAACTTAATCGATCAACTGTGTGTTTAAACGTTCAGATTTTGAAAAACCCTATCAGTTTTCAAAACCCTAACTCGATAGACGCTTCCCCTGTTTTCACACAACGGCCAAGAAATCCACTATTTCATTAAATTGCTCACTCCATTCCACTCGAAATCACTCCCTAAGCTCTTTCGATCTCTACCAAACCTCACAAACTCACAAAATACCGAACCTTCTCTTAAATCTTCTGGGCAATAAGAAATGGCAAGAGTTAAGCAGGCAGGCAGTGACCGAGAAGAAAGCACCGAGAGGCTAGTGCAATCGAAAGAAATGAGTCAAACAACTTTAAAGAAACGATACAGGCCCAAAGTTCGAGATGATTCCTCAAAAAGGAAAAGGGTGCGTAAATCAAAGAAAGTCAAGTAGAAAATGTTGAGCAACCACAGAGGAGGTCTCCACGATCCAAGTCGAAGCTGCCAACTATGACTGAAGGATCAGAGACCGAGTCTAATGAAGAGGTCTCAGTTTAGAAAGCTGTGGATGCAGCCTTAAATCTTCCAATGCCACGGCAGCCAGGACAGAAGAAGCAGAGAACCACTAAAGGGGTGTCTCAACCCACTCAAGGTTTTGAATCTAAATTCTTAGTGGGAAACTTGGATAAAGATGTCAACCAAGGAAAATGTAAAGCTGATTTTGCCACCAGAAAATTCTGTCCAGTGGTTTCTATGAATTTGGATAGTCTAAAAACCACTGAGAAGATTAGGCTGGATTTAAGTAACCCCCTAGGATATTACTCAAATTGGTTAAGTATTGGAGGGAAATTTTGTCCTGAGGTAGTCAAATGATTTTATTGCAACATGGAGTCCATCAAGGAATTTGATGATAAGGACAATTTGACAAATGAGTACCTCAGAAGCAAACTGAGAGGAAGATCACTTATTCTTACTCCTACCAAGTTGAATGAGTTACTGGGGACTCAAGACCATGTGAGGGGAGGAGAAATGAATGATATTAAGGCCTACAAGATCCTAATAGAAAGTGATAACTATCCTGGTAAACTCAGTTTTCCTCCTAAACAGATGTGTGATTATTACAGAATAATCTACTACATCTATTCAAGAAGCATGATCAACAAGTCTAGCAGTTTCTTCCACCTCAACCAAGATGACTATCTACTATTGGCTAGAATAATTAGTGGAGAAAAAAATCAACATAGGAGCCCTAATCTACAGTGAGATGAAAGACTTTATGCTTAACAAGTCCAAGTCTACTCCTATCCCGTATCCTCAGTTGGCCACCTATCTGCTGCAAGTGCACAATATTGCCCCTCTTAAGCCTGGAGAAGTTAAGGTGAAGGTTCCCACTTTTGGCATTAATCAATTAAACAAGATGAAGATCCCTATGCCATTTAGACCTTCACAAAAGCTAGCTTATAAGGACAAAGGAGAACAACCAGTGACTAGCACCTCCAAGCCCTAGGATGAGGCAGAATCCACTGCGGCTCCCTCTCACACCTCTGGACCTTCTTTTATGGAGATATCAATCAAGGAGATGTTCCAGACGGAGCTCCAAGATTTTGAGAGGAGAGTTCATGATATAGCCAAGGAATATGGGCAGATATCTGATAAGAAGTTTGAGGGTCTTTATACAGTCCTAGATCTCCATCATCAGGCCATGGCAGTCTTGGAAAAGGAGGTTTCCCAGAGGTTTGATTATGTTGAAAAGGAGATCAGAGAGCTGAAAAGTATGGTTGCCTCTCTCTGCAACAACTTCTCTGCACCCAGTACCTCTTTCAGCTTTGAAGACCTCCTATCTCATCAACTCTCTCCTCCTCACCCTGATCCTGAACCACCTTCTTCACCTATTTCTGCCACTCCCACATCTACCTCACCTTCTGTCCCTTTCACATCCTCTCCTACTCCTCCTCCTACCACTTTAGCCATTATCACAGTCCCTCAACTTGCTCCCTCTCTTATTCTTCCACCCATTTCTCAGGCTCTCTCTCCAATTTCTCAGCTTCCCCCTCTCCCAATTCCTATTAGTTTACCTACTCTTTCCCCATCTTCTGATACTAACAAAAAGGGGGAGAAGACATCTGCTTAGTCTTTCTGTGTTTTATTTGTGCCTTCTGTTATTTGTGTCTTCTGTTATGTTTTTTTCTGACAGTATTTTTTTCTGACAGTATTTATGATAGTACTTAAATGTTATCAGTTGTGCGTTTCTGCTAAATTCTGACAATTTGATGGTTACTGATAAATATTACTATATGTCGTGTGTTTTTGCTCAGTTCTAGATCTAATTTACACTTTTATCTGAAGAACTTTGATTAATCTCTCACCTATGTTTTGTCATCATCAAAAAGAAGGAGAATGTTAGATTTAAGGTTTTGATTATAACAAATTAAGTAATTTTTGGTTTTAGTAAGTTGATTGATCACCTATTCGATCCAAGGTTAATTGATCATGTGACAGATAAAATGTCTCTGAATAAAAGTAATTTAGTAGTAAGATTAATCGATAACTTGATAGATAAATCTAATTTTATGTGTTGATTGATCAATTTATCAATCAAGGTTAATGCTGTAAATGTGAAAGTTTGCAGAAAATTATCAATTAGTTGATCGATAATTAGTTGTTTGATCAACTGTCAGATAAAGTCATACAATTTTGGTAGGCATTTATCGATCACTTGATCGATTAATGAGTTATCGATGAGAAGATTGATAAATGGTAAAAATTTTCCTATTCACGTTGTATTATGCTTTATTCACCATTTATCGATTAGAGACTTATCAATAACCTGTTCTAACATTATATGATAACTTACTGGTTTATCGATATTTTGTTCTATCTAAGTATGCTGTCAGGTTCATTAATCGATCAATTGATCGATCAGTGCCTTATCAATCAAATGATCGATCATCACTATCTCACTGCATTGAATTGTGTTAAATCATTTTTAGATCACTTGATCGATCATTGGATTATCGATAAAATGATTGATCGTCCAATCTTTTGAAAGTTTTGTTTTCACATAACGTGATCGATCAAGCTTTTTCCTAGCCTTTTTGAAATAAGTTTTTCAACAATATTTTATCAATCACTCAATTGATTAATCCTTAATCAATCATTCACTCGAACATCATACATTCTATGATTTCAATATGAAACACTTTTCTAGACCTTTTATTGATCAGTTCTTCTATCATTCATTTATCGATAAAGTATTCAATCAATCGTCTTTGAAAAACTATTTCTCTCATACTTAGCTTTATTAATAATATGATCAATCAAACAGTTTTCGATCACTTGTTCGATCATTGAATCAGTTCATAACAACTAATCATGGTGGTCTTCAAAATATTTTGGATATTTCTCTTCAAGCTTTTCTCAGCCTTCTTGTTAATCTTAATTCTATATCTAAAAGGATTCAAAGGCATAGTGACCTTAAAGCTTTATTCCTACAAAATCTTTCAAAGGTCACTGCTTTCATTTATCCTACATAAGCTTTATTTCTCACCATTTATTTAATCAAATGATCGATCAACTATTAATCCATAATTTAATCGATAAACATACTTATCTATTTCCAACTCTTTCACTTTGTTTAATCGATAACTTGATTGATCAACTAGTTACCAATCAAGACTTTGATCAAGTATGTTCAGTTCATATTTAAAGTACCTGGTGATTGATTGATTCTATTTCTAACTGCTATATGAATATCAATTGTTATCACTTGTTCAGTTATCTTCACAAATTTCCTTCTGAAAGAAAACTTACTTGTTTCGAGTATTGTTACAGATTACAAAGCACAACAGTTATTTAGTAGCCCTTAACCTACCGTGTCAGAACCATTAATGATGAACTACTGTTGCAACTGTCGAATACATGCAACTGAATTTCCAATGGCTAGAAGCTCTTTAGTCTAACGGTTAATTAAACTTCTCCAACTATAAAAGGCGCAAAGAGCATTGAATGAAGTATTGAATACACGAGCTACCATTTGTTGAAATATTTATTGTTGCATTCAATGCTTTGTTTTCCAACGAGCTTCAGTGCTTAATATTCATTTACTCTGTGTGAGAGATTGATACACCTACTTTACTCACTTTCTGAGAGTAACTTAAGAGTGTGGACTTTTGAGGGGGATTGCAACCTTATGGGTAGTAAGGTAGAGTGATTGAGAAAATCAATTACTATACTGAAGTGCCAAGAGCCTGTTTAATATTGGGATCATAGTGGAAATCTCAAAGGTGTTCTGAGAACTGGACATAGGTCAAGTGGTTGAGACCGAACCAGTATAAATCTCGTGTCTTCGCTTTGCGGTGAAATTCTTCTAACTCAACCTACTCTGTTTTATTTACTTCACTGTTTTATTACATTAAAATTTTTATAACTCACCCAATTCACCCCTCTTTTGGGTGAAGTTGCCACTAACACAGACCACTTAATTGTTTGTATTGAAAGACTTCTTTGAAGTATTTTTGTATTAAACTTGTATTTTTGTAAACTTCAGACCACTCAAGTATTTTTGGTTCTCTGTATAAGAAGCTCATATTAAACTTGTATTTTAAACATTTTATCTTTTATTTTATGATATAACTATTTTTGCATTAAAAAAATTAATATAGATTGCTTAAATTTCATCTGAACAACCAAAAGAACCAACAACATGAAGGATTAGTCAAGTAAGAATTTATAAGAAAAAGTGGAAGAAATTTTAAAAAGTAGCTTTGTTGTTAGGTACGACTTTAACAAAACACCAAAATTTGGCTAGCTCAATCATAATTTTCTCCAAGAAAAATAGAAATTCCATTTGCATGAACTACGGCAATCCATTAAGTTTGATATCGAATTCGTTTCACTTAGATATCACATATATATTTTAATTAATTTCATATATATAAACAATATCAAATATTAAAAAATGGAAAACTGATTCCTTAGTCCTTATTGTTTGTCTGAGTTTTGAATTAGGTCTTTACCTTCTTTTTTTTTTTCCTTTTCATTGGGTTTTTTAAGTTTACACTGTTACGTATATTAGTCCCTGAGGTTTACACTGGAAATCATCACCATCGAGCTTAGGAGGTCAGTCGACTTTGCTTATATGAAACCTTTAGTCTCGTTTTCCTTTTGTCTGTGCCTTTAATGATATTATTACAGTTGCATTGTCTATGCCTACTATATTTTGTTGCAGCTATCTATTGGATTTCTTAACATAAGAATAATACTAAATTTATAATTGCATACCCCTGTTTGGAACCCAAGATCAGATTATTAGTTTTCTAATGTTATTTGGCCTGATTTACTTAGGACGTTCAAATCTTTTCTAATGTCTATTTTTTTACTCAGAACCTTGGTTTTTTCCACAGGCTCTTTTATCGTTAGCTTACTAACATATGGACTTTGTATTTTAATTGTCTTTTTATAAAAAAGGATTATTAATTTTCTATGGTTTTTTGAACTCCGAATGCACATGGCTTCTGCCTTCTTGGGTTTCTTCTCTCTTCAATTTTTAAAAGAGATAAGAAGTGTGTCGATATATATAGTATTATAAATATTAGCATCCTTATATATTTCCTCACATCAAATGCTCTGTTCTCACCACAACAAATGCCCATGTGTTCATCATTTGGTGAAAAATTTTATTTCTTTCAAGTCACACCTCACAATTAATATGATCACCTTTTGGATTGAGGAGAATGAACAGGAACAAATAGAGGTACCTTTTTTTTTTTTAAATTTTCTTCTTTTTTAATAGTGGAATGTACCATTTATTTATTTTTAGGATTTGAGAAAAGAACATAACAATTATGGGAATATTGGAAGGAGTTGGATATAAACATTGAAGCAGACCAACTTTACAATCCTCCAGCCACCAAGAAATCAAAAGGAAATGAATCCGCAAACTACACTTGTAAAAAAATTTAAAAACAAAGGAACATTCAGGAACTTTAAGATAAGAAATAAACCTCTGATCTGTTTAGAAACCATGAGGGTACTATATTCTCCTATTATTACATACTACCTCTGGTATTGAATATAAGAGCTAATTGAATAATTTGAGTAGATTAAGAAAACTAGTTAAGTTAGTTATTTGTAATAAATAAGTGTTATCTTTCCTAAAAGATCCTTGATAATCAATTTTATTGACTAGAATTACTATTATTGTAAGGATTACCTTAAAAAAATAGATAAATATGATAGACAAAATGGATTGTACCATGGTCATTTCTTTTTGGGGGGATTTTTTTCTCACATTATATTGTTGTGTCTCTGTTCATTATTTTGTAGCCCATTTTATTTTATACTTTTATTGGCTCCAAACAATCCATATCATTAGGAAGATTTAATATTTGTTGTGGTTTTTCTAACAAAATGGTATCAAAGCTTGGTATGATTCTGATACTACTATGATGAGAGAAAAACACCTCATCACTTTCAAAAGAGTCATAACTAGATGCACAAACAAGTACAAATAATAAATATTCAAAGGTATGAATTAATAACGCGTTAGATTAGGACAACCTACACCAAATATTAAATCAAATAAGAAAGAATACAATGGGTGAACAAATAAAAGAAAGGTAGTAAATGTTATTATATTATAGTGATGGAAGTAACCAAATTCACCCCTATGATAAGGTAAATAGCTAATTTAATACTACTTTTGGTCCTAATTATAAGAGCTAATTGACTAATTTGAGGAGATTAAGAAAAGAAGTTAAGTTAGTTATTTATAATAAATAGGTGTTGTTTTTCCTAAAATATCCTTGCTAATAAAGTATATTAGCTAGAACTATCATTGTTATAAGGACTATCTTGAAAAAAAAAATGCATAAATATTAGAGACATAGTAGATTGGGGACTTGTATTTAGGACCAAAATAAAAGTCAAATGAGGTCTTATATTAAGGACTGGAGGTAGTATTGTATAAGTGTAAATAATAGTAAATCAAAGCTACAAAAACATGAATGTTAGCAGAATGCATAATACAAGTTGGAACAGTTCTAGCAATAAATTGATTCATAAGTTATTCAACACTCTTTCATCCTACAAAGAATGACAAATTAATTAACTATCTTTAAAAGAAACCAAGGGATTGATTTAAACCACATTTGCTATCCTCTTTCCAATCAATCTAGCTATGATTATAATACTCTCATTTGATATAAAAGAATTCACCACTTGTCTAATCTTCAAAACCATTATCATTGAAACATTTTTAAAGAAAGACAAAATTTCAGTTCAAATA
This sequence comes from Neltuma alba, assembly GCF_004799145.2. NCBI lineage: Eukaryota > Viridiplantae > Streptophyta > Magnoliopsida > Fabales > Fabaceae > Neltuma > Neltuma alba. The sequence continues at coordinate 163,139 of NW_021635412.1, read as the reverse complement.
GAAAAACAATATACACACATAATTTTCCTCACATTTCATTTAAAAATATGACCAATATTTAGTGACAAATCATCTTGAATGGCTCAAAAGCCTAAATGATATCCAACCATAACATAAAAGCAATTACAAAGCCAAAGGATTAGAAGGTAATCGCAACCATTAGTCACAAATCTAATACAAGTATCAATACCCATATTACACAAACCAAAAATAGTCCTCAATACAAACATCAATTAAATCACAATCAAAGTACACATAGTGAAAATTGAAACTAGATACAAATTAACTTTCCTATTAGCTCAAAGAACTCATATTAGCCAAATCAAACATCAAGGATTGAGAAGAACACAAGCTCTTGGCTCTGCATCGAGATTTAGATCCTTCAATAACCATTAAATTGTCAAATTCAAGTCCAGAATGACCAAACTGGGGAATAGAAAGAGAATGACTGGTGCAAATAAAATGGATTGACCATAAATGAGGATGGAAGAATGGATCTAAAAGAAGGAAAGGCAGAGAAAATGAAGAAGATACTCTAGAGTGGATGAAGTCCCAATGAATGAAATTGTGTGCATCTCAAGTTTTAAATTTGATTTTCTTTTGTTTACCATGGTGAAACCTCATCTTCTTCGTGGCAAAGACTCAAAATGACAATATATCATTAAGTGACTTGACTCTAAGCTATCTATCTACAATGCTAACCAACCTTAGGAATCAAAAGTACAAAAATATAAAATCACAAAAAACTTATAAAAACATACATATAACTCATAATTAACTTTACCAACACATGTGCATTCTGTATCGTGTTGACCATTTTTTCAGAAATTTCAAAATATGGGAGTGGAAATTTTGAGCTATTTATATGTATAATATTTATCTAATACATAATTCTCCTACTTATTAAAGATAAAATACCTGAATAGGCATAGGATATATGATGGGGGAAAAAAGGATAGGAGTATCGTTGTATAGGAGCAGGACAAACGCTGCAAAGCTTTTTCTTCTTGTCAGCTTAATTGATTTTGTTTTATATTTCCCTTAACACAAAAAATAAATAAATAAATGATGTGGATGGCCCAAAAAAAGAGCCCATTTATTTACTAGCAGCTTTCTAACCTAAATCTTACCTGATTCACAGGGGTTTCCTTCTTTGTTTCGGGTTTCAACTTGTGGCCACCGACATTGTTCTTCTACCTCCACCCCTATTTCATTTTTGTACTTCTATGGTGTTAATTAGTGCTTGCCAAGTATCAACTATCATCAATCTTCGACCATTATCAAAGATAAAAGAGGTAGAATCGTTGATCCCTAATATTCTTTCTTACTATCTCTCCTTTATTCTTTCCCATCTCCTTCCTCTTCACGGGTTGAACCATTCCATTTTGCTTCCTTTTCAAAACAAGCATGAACCGTCTAGTTTTATAAAAATCGTTCTGGTTCACGGCTCAAATCTGGCTCCCGACTCAAAGGTCAGTTTTGAACGATTCAACATGGTCCAAGCCCTCAAACAGTTCAAACATGCTCAACTTAGCGGTTGCCGGTCAGACTCGTCCAAGCGTCTGATCCGGTCCAGCTTTTAAATCATTGGTTGTAGTAAAGAACGTTTGTCATTTAGCATTAATATGTTCTAAAGTGGCTGCAACATATGTGAAAAGAAAGGAAATAAAGGAAGAAAATTATTGGCTGAGGAAGTATAAGGGTTGGGAAGAAAAAGAACCTAGGAAGAATGGTTGCTTGGTAGCCAAGGGTGAACCTCTGTTTCACCGAAGGGTGGTGGAATGGAGAGTGTGCGTTGTACTTGTACAATATGTAGGTGGGCCTTACACCCAAGGTAATAAGTGTTATGCCATTTACTAAGTATCATAAGTTAGTTATTAAGTTGCACAACTCAGTTTTGCTTGATTAATTTAATATATAGTCAACAAAGCACAATCACACATAGTTCAAATATATATAAAAGAATTTTCAGAGTTACCTGTTACTCTTCAATTTACAAGAAAATACAATCACACACAGTTTATATGTCTATAAGATTGTGAATATATATTTATTAATACAATTCTCATAAAATTTCTCTAGAGACTAAAAATTATTTTGAGACTACTCTAACACACTAAAATTAACTTCTAAAAGTTAATCCCTAGTCTTAGTTTCTAAATCTAAATTCAAATTATATATAGGTTATTGTAGAGCAAGATTTTTTTTTTTTGAAAAAATTAAAAATTATTGAGACTTGAAAAATACCTTATAAAAAGATCAATGAGCTGACTGATGGAACAATCTTTGTATGCATGACCGAGAAGGCATTTGACGCTACATGGTAATACATATTTTATATTTCCTAGTTGACTTTGAGATAATAGTTTCTTAAGCAACATTTATTTTTGGTGCTAAGAGAGCTTGGGTGCTTAAAGCAAGGTATCACCATTTTTCCCATAAAGGTTAAAAAAATAATAATAAAAAGAATGGAACCAGCAGAAGTGATATTGCTTCGTATATTCCGAAAAAGAAGAACAAGAGTATTGCTTCAATGAAAGCCAACTAGTCCAAGTGACATAAGATGTTGTTTTTGGGCAAGCCCAGTTGTCTGAATCACTTCGATAAAATTACAAATACAAAAAAAAAGTGCATTTAATCCTAACGTTTTTTTTGGGGTTAAAGTATAAGTATTTTTCTATTGGAGGCAATTTTATTCGAGACATTGTTAGACACTAAATATGGGCACCTATCCTAATAGGGATTCAAACCTTAATTCATCATGTTATGAGGGACTAGCCCCTTCCGCTATACCTAACTCCTGTTGATGATGCTGTGGGTTCTATTTGACCATATGCTCCTTGCAAAATATATAGGCCTATTTTAGATCATAAAAATTTTTAAAAGGAGCAGTTATATATATCATTATTTTTTTAAAAACTTCCTATTGAAGACAATCCTATTTGAAATATGATTAAACACTAAATGTGTGTATAAAAATATCATTATTAATATTATGAGTAAAATATTTTAACCTCCCTTGTATTTTACCTAAATTACACGGACCTTCTATCTAGTTTGAAAATATACACTTAATTCTCATCGTTAATGTTGAAAAATTCTAAAATGTTATAAATAAAGAAGAAATTAAGAGAAGAATCATACAAAGGAAGAGAGGATCAATGAGAGAGAGTATTTCTCATTCCATTCAAGTGTGCTCAATACATTATAAATGGCCTCTATTTATAGGCATAGCTTTACACCTTTGATAGAATCTATAGATTACATAATAATATGAGATAATTATGGGATATAGAGATACTGGGAGATGTTAGAGATTATAGAAGATATAGGAGATAATGGGAGATATATAGACATCCACAAAGATATTATTATATTCATAACACTCTTCCTTAGATGTCCAATATATATGAATGTGCCTTGTTAAAAAAACTTCAACTAGAAAAAATCCTGTGGGACAAAAACCTAGTGAAAGAAAAAGAATACATCATTCATTGATATACTATACAATACTACCTCATTAAAAACTTTACTAGGAAAACCCAGTTGAACAAAACCATAGATAAGGAAAAAAGAGTACAACGTGTATCAACTGTAACATCCTGAGTTTTATCGGGATTTAATAGCCTCTTTTGGTTAATTTTGAGGATAGATTAGCGATTTAATCTTGATCTTGGTGTTTGGGTTGGATTTGAGGTATGTTGGAGGAATAGGTGAACGTACCCCTCTCAGGGTATGTTCGCTGCGGCACCGGGAGTTCCAGGGGAGAGTATCCTTTCGGGAATGTTTCGCCGCGGCGAAGGTGAGGGCATGCCGCGGCGAAGTTTTTCTAGGCGAGCGAGAGTTTCCTTTCGGGAACCTTTCATCGCGGTGAAGTAGGGTTTTCAGGCGAGTAATCCCTCTTGGGATTAGTTCGCCGCGGTGAAGATATGGGTTCGCCGTGGCGAAGGAGTCCGAATCTATATAGTCGCTGGAGGGGTTCAGTGTGCGAAAATTAGAAAAATCTGAGGTAGAGAGAGAGGCTCTGCTAGGGTTTCGAATTTCTGGCTTGGAGGGGGCATTTCTAAGGATCCATTACCTCAAGTAAGTGATTTTAACCTCTAATCTATCTTCTTTCTTGGAATTTATAAGGATTTGTGGTGAAACCCTAGGATTTTCTAGGTTGTTATGGAATTGAGGTTTTTGACCGATTGTTTTGAGTTTAATTGAATGCTTTGGGTTAGTCTAAGTATTTAATCGATGTAGTTTTCTTGGATTTAAAGAACTTGGAGTTTTTGAAGCTAGGGTTTATGGAAATGGGAAGTTTAAGATTGAGGATGATAATGTAGAGGTTGATTTTGAGTTTTGTGAATTGGGTTATGTCAAGGAGGGTTAAATTGGATGTTTAATCGGTTTAGATTGTTGTTAAGACTTCAATTGTTCAAATGGGATGTTGGAGGTTGAATTCTTATAGTGGGTCCTTGAGGTTTGAACTCTAATTGATGCTTGAAAAGGGGACTTGATGTTTTAATAGACTTTTATGACTTAGAGTGTTGTTTTGATGGGTATACCCTTTGAGTTGGGTAGAGTTTTGGTTGGAGCTAGGAATTTTGTGTCCCCAAATGTTGTTTTGGCCACATTATTAGTTTAAAAGCTAATACATGATGGTTGTGTGTTTGTGTGCTTGTGTAGACCGGTTGTGAGTCTTGTTGGTGCACGGGTCACATTGTTGGTTTGTTATTCCTTGCTCAGGCGAGAGGTAACCACTTTCCAATCCTTAGTACTTGCTTCTGTGGTATTGTGAGTAGATTTATGTTTTGTGCTCCAAGTAGTAATTATGTTCAAACGGTATGTTGTATATAAAAAGGAAAACCGTCTTGTGGGGTTTCGATTGATGATGAATGAATCTTGAAATTGTGAAGGATATGCCACTGAATGAAGTTACTTATGAAATGTTCAGTTACTATTTGATTATGGTTTGAGCATGAATTGGGAATTGGTGAGAGTTTTTGATAGTTACTACCACGTGGTAAGGCCTCCATTAATGCATGATGGTTGGCTCAGTACGTCCCCCATAGTGAGGGATAGGCCTTTTGGCTCCTTAAGTCCCCCAGAGTGAGTGATAGGCCTTTTATGGCTCCTTACGTCCCCCATAGTGAGGGATAGGCCGGCTTCGGCTCTTGAAACTCCCCCAGAGTGAGGGATATGGTTGATGGGATTGCATCATTGCACTTGCATGATTTATTATGGCTATCATTTATAATATTACTTGACACCTCACGAGCACCTATTTAGTAGTACCTTGAATTGGAAAGGTTGGTTACTGGGACTTTGTCTCACCCCGTGGTTTACAATATTTCCAGGTGAAGGTTCTAGGCGTGCGCCTTCGGGAAGAGACGCAGAGGCTTGAGCTTGATTAGCTTTAGGCCTCTAGCCTTTGTTTATGTATGACCAGTTGTATATTGCCACAGTAGGGTCCTTTGAAATATTTTGATTGCCCGGCTTTATGGTAAACCGGAGGAAGTGTATCTTCTCACTTCTAATTGGCCGGAGGCCCTTTCTATTGTTTGTAGAACTTTGATTTACGTTGTTGAAAACTATTTATATAGGCTGATGTAGATGTATTTTGTTACCCGGGCCGGAGGCTCGGAGGCCTAGTGGATGTGAATGAATGATTTTAGTTGTATGCAACGGAGTTTGGATTTGACCCGAGTTTGAAAGTCAATTTCTAAAAATATACAAATTTCTTTCTACTATGGTAGTTCATTTTAACAGATTTCTTTTTCTACCATAGTAGTGATTTTATGACGAGTTATAATGTTTTGAGGTTAAAGGTTTTTACATCAACTCCCTCTTTTAGTAACATCAATTGAAATCTTTGAGCCTGCAAAGTCTAATATAATAAACAATCCTTTCAAATATTGTAATGAGATAAAAACGTCAAATATGAATTTCATGATCTTCTAAAAATCATGAGACGAATAGTCCTTTTATGGTTTACCTACACATGGATCATACTATGATCTCTTGACATAAGGATCAAACAAGAATACTTTATCTATATAGCTATTAAGATTAGTCTTGGGTACCTTCAGATAAAATAATATTACCTAATTGTTGTTGCCAAAATGTCCATCTTTCCAGTCAAAGTGAAAGATCCTTGACTAATCTGTTCCTCAAGTGTATTCTATAACATTCAAATAATAAATAAAAATGAATTACAAGCTATAGTAGAACATGAATACTATTTCAATTTAAATACTTTAATGTAACTGCTTACAATCTTATTAGCAATTTCAGCAACTGTCACACCTCTCTTTATAATCTATTATATGTCAATTGGAACCAATATAAGTCGTTTCGTAATGTTTCTGGATGAAAAATTTTGAATTTTAGGATTTCACTGTTCATCCTGTCCGTACACTATTCATCCTAAAATGGGCCAACTTTGAAAATTCATGACTAAATTTAGAAAAATCAAAACAAAGTGGTTCCAATTTTCACACAAAACTTCCTAAGAGTTCTATGGAGGAAAAATAATTATTAGGTCCAATTCCATCCAGAATAATTCTAGAAAATTTGTCAAAGTGTACTGTTTATTTGGTAAATTTTTTATTTTCTAGTATTTTTGCCCAACTTTGGAAGGTCATAATTCTTAGCACACAACTCCAAATTTAACAAATTACCACTTGTTTTAAAGATAAAAATGAGATCTATTTGAATGTAAAATTTCATGCTCAGATTCCCACAATTGCACATTATTTTATGTGCCACAAGTTTGGCACTTTTTAGGGAATTTCTATCCCCTAATTGCCACTTTCTTTAATTTATTTCCCCTTTTCATTTTTCCACATCCATTCCATAATGTACCATACATAATTCCAACATTAGGGCATGAGAATAAAGTATAATACACATCATAACATCATCCATAACTAGATGCAACCATTACATAAAGTTCAATGATACCTTACACAACATAACATAACAACATTAATTACATATTGCTCTACTATCCCAATACCGATTCCTTGCCTTGATCCATGCTTGGTCCACTTCCTAATTAGTGCATAAAATGACATAGGAGGAATGAGATTTCAAAAAAATCTCAGTAGCATATGAATTATAATTATCATGTAAATCATTGCAAGTTAAATTGTGATATGTCATGCAATCCAATTCATTCCCAACTCATAGGAATTCATGCCAAATATCATGCAAGGAGAGGAACATTATATCATCCACATTGACATACCACAAAGCATTTGTCCAAAGCACAACCAATGTCAATCAACAATCAAAGTCACCACAAAATTCCTCCAAATCCAAGCAATAACAAATCACAACAAACAAGCAAGACAAACAATCAAATTATAATTCAAAGATACCTTTGCAAAGCTTGTCCAACTAATTCCTCCAAGGAGCAATGCTTCTCCTTAATTCCTTCTCTCAATACCTATTAAACCAAGCATAAACATAGGCCCTATTAATCACAAGATAACTTAGTTCCAACACTTTAACATTACTTAACAATTTTCCCCCTTTTGTCTTTGATTTTTAACAAATTGATTCCTCCTTTAGAATCAACTATCTCATGACTCAATCCTACACAATTTTTCATGAGGAATCCAATGGTGCAATCAGATTTTTAAAATTTAAACTCCTTCCCCATGAACTCCTCTTGGCCAAATATTGGGCTATATGCTTCCAAAAATTCTATTTTTGATTCCAATGATTTTATAACACTTTCCAACATTATATCCCTACACAAAAACATGTTTTAAAGCCATTGGAAACATCAAATCAAGCAAAATCAAATTTCTTCTGCATGAACAGTGCTGAACGAAATTCCTTCCCTTAAACTCTAACTTTGTTTTCATCCAAAAATCAATCCATACATCACTTAATCTTCCTTATTCCACTTAATTATTAAGGTTTCTATCCTTCCCTAGTCATCACACATCTCAACTGAATTTCTCAAAATTTTCCAGTATTTTTCCAGCATTTTCCCAAGCAAAAATCCTTGTTTAATCAATGTAAAACTTAGAGATATTGATGCTTGGACATACCTTAGTGTTTCCTTGAAGTAAGTTGGATGATTCCTGACCTAAAACACCTCAAAATTTCATGCAAGGGTGGCTGGATGAACAGTGACAGAGTTTCCCCTTATTTTTCCTAATTTTCTAACATTTTTCTTGTATTTTCAAGGGGTATTTATAGGAAAAAAAAATCCATCTGCCCTCTCCCTCCTGATTTGCACGAAATTGGATACCTAAGGAGGTGTATGTGGTAGCCATCAAGTGTCCAAAATATTCAGATCACTCCATGTGGCATTTCTCTAGATTTTTCCACAAAAATATCTCTTAATTTCACATTTTATTTAATAAAAATAGTGGAATCTGGAAAGTGCATGAAATCGGGTCTTTAATGGGTCCATTATGGGCCCCACAAATGGTTTGGGCTGGCCCAAAAATATGGCCCACAAACCGAATCACTATCCCAAACCGATTTGAAACTTTATTAGTTACTATTCACTAGTAACGTTCCATAATTTTTTTCAGACCTCCAAAAATTTATTTATTTCTATGATAATTCACCTTTTAATATGGGAGCATGATCTGGAAATTTTCAGAATTTTTTACTACCTCTAGGTATTTATTTTGAATTTTCTCCGATTAAGCCTTTATTGGTAAATCTGAGGGAAAATAAATTCTCTAAAATTAATTCCTGAGCCTCCAAGGTCTAAAACCAATTTTATAAATTCAAACACACATTTAGATGACTTTTCCATCAATCTCCCAAATTTATTGAGGCCTCTAACTCATTAAAATAATTATTTTCCTTCATTTCCCCAATAATTTCTCAAAAAACCTCCTTTTACGGGAAATCCCATAATAATTCATTTTCACCAAAATTCCACCTTTCAGGCCTCAACTGAGTTTCCAAAACCTCTACTCTATACTTTTTTATTTTTTGGAAATTTTCTAGAATTGTTTTCAAATTTTCTCATTTTGCCCTTCCTAGACCGATAATTACGAAAATGCTAGCCCGGACCTTTTCGGGGTTTCATATCAAAAGTTGTTTCATCTCCCCATCTAGTTCCTGCATTGACCCTTATCCCAATTTTTGATCCTTTATTACCAAATGAAAATTTTTGGGATGTGACAGCAACAGTCAGATTGATATATTGACCTTTCTTCATCCTTACATGCACTTTCATACTCTATGTCGAGATGAAGAATTAGGGGTTTGAAGAACAATGCTAGGTTCTAATTTTGCAGCTTCTTGCATTTGCTTTAAATCAGCCTCCATGACCTCTTGTTGTGCCTTCTTGTAACCCCCACGAGACATGCAATGCTGATATAAATTTTTTGATTGCTTCTCTTTATTTGAAGCACTTAATTTCTACAAAAAGTAAACAAAATAAAGTTAGTTAAATAAAATGATATTAATTTTCATAAACAAAAAGTTAATGATCAGGAGAAGTTTACTTGAAATTTAGGATCTAGTCGTGATGCCATAAATCTTCTCCAAGTTTCTACGTTGATAAAGGGATACTGTCACATGAGTTCTCATCTTTTTTTGCTCTTCGAATGTAGGTGGGAGTGAGAATTGTCTTAAAATCTTTCCACCGCTCATGTGCTTAGTCTAGCCAATGCTTCCTCATCTCAGCGATGGGAGGAATATCATAGGTTTGCTATAAAGGTGTTGTATAATGAAGTTAGAATTAATAATTATAACTATTTAAATGTATGAAAGAGAAAAAGTTAAATACCAATATATCTTGCCAAATCACTTCCTTCATTTCAGGTGCTACTTCTTTCCAGTTAGAATACAAGATGTTAACTTTGGTTCTTCTGGGAAGTCCTACATAACTTATGAACTTATCACCCTCTGCACCAACTGGATTCATGTCATCATCAAACTCCACATGCTTCTTCTGAATACACCCATGACATACTGCAAGCTTTGGCATCCTTGTAGTCCCTCTACCTCTTTTTCTATTGGGTCCATCATCTACTTGATCATCACCAGATTCCTCATGGTTTCTATTATCATCCTCCATATCACTATTAAGAAGCTAAAGTCAAATAGGTCAGTAAATTGGAATGGAATGAATACACAAATAACATATAGTAAACATAAAATTAAATGAAAGTGTGCAACTATTTTATTACAGTCTTACTCTAATTATATATTTTCCCATATCCCTTTACAGTGATCATGTTGAACAACATATTCGTTATCATCTACCAATTCTACTTCGATTTGTGCAAGGGGATTTATAGTGAAAGGTGGTGTCTCATCAAGGTTTAAAGTCAGATCACCATATTTTTGTTTTTTACCTTGAAAAACAATAGACAATTTTTTATTTTCCGGATCAGTGACATAAAATACTTGTTTCGCTTGGCTTGCTAAAATAAACGGTTCATCGCATAACCAACTCTATGAAGATCGACTGAGATAAATCCAAACTGTTGATCCATTTCAACACTATTATTGTTGACCCACTTACACTTGAAGACAAGAAACTTGAAGTTGGTGTAATGTACCTCTTACATCTCTTTAGTAACACCATAATAAGCCATGAATGCCAATTTAGGGTTTTTATCTTTGGAGCTAGAAGAATACATCACTCCAGCTACTACCATTACCCCACTATTCTGCCTAGTACTTTTATCATCTTGAGCCTTTATGTAGAAGAAATACCCATTTATATCATATCTACTCTAAGTGGTGACATCAAAGCGAGGCCCCCAAGCTAACCATTTTACTGTATCAGACATATCGTTTTCCCCTAGGATTTTTTTCATTGAACCATGCTATGAATGTCTTATTGTACTCATTGGCGATCTGCATATCATTTTTCTTTGGAATTTTGTCTTTTAAGAATCTTTTATGATTATTTAAGTACAGTTGAACTTCTTTCGCATTGTTCAAAATGTATAAATGCACTTGGAACACTTCCTCACGACCCATTCTCTTGACTTTGAGCCCCCATGTTCCTTTACCTATTCCATCATCATGTTGAGATTGTGTCTGTACCCCAGATAAATATCTTTTACAAAAGTCCATAGCCTCCTTAGCTACATATCTTTCAACAATTGATACCTCAGGAAAATAAAGATTCGTAGAATAGCCTTTTAACACGTTCATATATCTCTTGAATGGATACATCCACCTTAGATAAACGGGGTAGCAAAGCCTTACCTCTCTTACCAAATGGACTATTAAATGCACCATGATGTCAAAGAATAGAGGAGGAATGTGCATCTCTAGTTGAGATAGAATACACCTCATTTTCTAGTTCATCTAACTTTTCTGTGTCAATGACTTTGCTACAAATAGCATTAAAGAAAATATGCAATCTAATTATGGTGTTTCTAACATCAACTTTCATTATGCCTTGAATAGCCACTGATAATAGTTGCTGCATCGATACATAGTAATCATAAGACTTCATCCCTATTAACTTCAAGTCATCCATTGAGACATGTCTTTTTACATTAGAAGAGTACCCTTATGGCACCTTAATGCTATGCAAACATCGGCACAAGCTATTTTTATCTGCCTTGGACAACGTGTGGGTTGCTGGTTCTAGATAAGCCCTCTTACACCCTCTTTCAGTTGTGGATATAATGTCACATCTTGAATTTTGGGCCTAGAAGTACCAAAATTAGCCTGAAATGGGCAGGCTACCAGACTCTTTTTGGTAGAGGTCCCAAAGACTCCATGGAGGCACAGAGGGTAATGCGCTAAAGTGTATAAAAGTAAGGTGTGACATTTTTGGTATTAGAGTCTTTGTTTTGTTTAAACAATTGCCAGAACCTTTGCTTTTATACACTTTAGTGCATTACCCTCTGTGCCTTTAGGGAGTCTCTAAGACCTCTACCAAAAAGAGTCTGGTAGCCCGCCCATTTCAGGCTAATTTCGGTACTTCTAGGCCTAAAATTTAGGATGTGACAATTAACTTTTCTCTTATTCCCATTTCAGCTAAGTCTAGTCTTGCGTTGATTTTGTCTTTTGCCTTTCCTGCTATGTGCAAAAGAGTAGTAATCAAGCTATCACAGACATTTTTCTCCACATACATCACATCTAAACTGTGTCTCACATTGAGAGTACACCAATATGGAAGATCAAAGAAAATAGACCTCTTCTTCTAAATGTTCTTCTTACCTACGATCTTCTTATTTTTCCAGAAGGTGACATTAATTCTTTCTATCTTTTGATAAATTTCTTCTCCATTCAAAAGCTTTAGAGCTATTCCATGCTCTAGTAAGCCATTAAAGACCTTTTTCAATCTACGGTATAGGTGGAATAGATCAAGAAACTTTCTATGGCTAAGGTAAACTATCTTTCTTTCGTGCTTAAGTTGATAGGAGTGCATGTCTACTTTGCATATAGGACATGCTTTATGCCCCTTCACACTATAACCTGACAAGTTTTCAAAGGTTGCCTTTTAGTTGTCTCGTTAACTTTAGCATCAAAACCCGTGTTCTTCTTCACTTTGTATCATGAAGTTTTGCATTTTATACACTCATTTATATTGATATATTCTTTTCTGTATAATATGCAATCATTAGGACAAGCGTGTATCTTTTCATAGCCTATACCTATTTGGGATAAGAATTTCTTTACCTCATACATACTATTTGAAAGAACATTATGAGACGGAAACATATCACTCAACAATTGAAGCAACTTTGCAAAACTTTTATCGAACCACCTGTTAGTTGCCTTTAAATTGAATAATTTCAACACAGCTGTCAACCATGTATACTTAGAACACCCAAGGTATAAAGCTATCTCAGCATCATTATTCAAGTTGTCATTTATATGTGATTGTTCAAAAAACCCTATTCCTATATCGTGAATCTTATCATTCATTCTGTCATTCAAGCCACCCATAGCTTCTTCTGACTCAACTAATGGTGTTGTTCCTCTTTCACCATGCCATATCCATCTTATATACTAAAGATTTATCCCCTCACAAAATAAGTGATTCCTTATATCATCAATAGTCATTCGTCTCTCATTTAAACAATCGACACATGGGCAAAAATACTTTTCCTTTTTGTTATAAGCATTTCTTTCAACAAATTCAATAAATTGTTCTATCCCTTTCTCATAGTCCTTCCTCGTTCTCAAAGCACTCATCCAATTACGATCCATTCTATTAATACATAACCAATTTTGAATCATTTAATTCAAGAATAATATCAACGACATTTTAATTGAATTCAGCTTAATGATAAAACGGAAGAAAGAGAGAAGAGATTTTCATTAATTTAAATGCTTTAAAAAAAAACCACATACACATAATTCAAACTTTAATTAATAAAATGAAAAAGAATAAAAATTAGTATAAATAATAAAATGAAAGGCCATAAGCTTAAAATGAAATTAAATAATAATTTCATGATGTTTCAAAAAAAAAAATTAAAGCATTTCAAAACTAGTTGAAGCAATCAAATAAAATTAAACTGCTTTTGAACATAATACATAGCCTACTAATTCTGACAAGTCCAAGAGCAACAATTAAACTATTGTTCCTACTATGAGAAAATAATTATACAACTTACTAATTTATTCAATCGAACCATTGATAGTAGCTCAAATTTACAGCTCATACACACACAAGCATTTTGTCTAACTTCTTAAGTGCAATAATAAAATATCAAGAAATAATCTTAATAAAGCAGCAGCCACCCATTCAATTTCAAATTTTCAGATTATAATAATTGGCATTTCATCAATACTTAAAGATGCAATAATAGAATCTCAAATTCACATTATAACATATTATAACAATAGGCATTTCCTCATAACTATTGATTCTAACAAGTCAACTAACAAAACAACTTATAAACACCTTTAATCATACCTTTGTGAAGGCAAGCCAACCATAAGCTACAATGCACCACCAACACCACAGCGACCTGAGGGACTGAGCTGAGGGTGACGTGAACTCATGACGAGCTAAAGGAGACGAGCTTACAGTGAGCTGAAGGGAGGCAAGCTCACAGTGAGCTGAGGGAGACAGTAGGAGAACACAGCTAGCTGAGGGAGAAGAGTGAGCTATGGGTTTGACGAAAAGGGGGGGAAGGGACCTAGAGGTAGCATTTTGGCACTTTTCAACCTTTTTTTTTAATCCGAGGCCCATACTCATTTGTTGGACCAGAACAGACAAGTATAGGCCTCCATACTCATCTATTGAGGCCTAAGAGACGAGTATAGAGGCCCATATTCATCTGTTGATATCAACAAACGAGTATGGGCTTTCACACTTGTCTGTTCTAATCCATCAGACGAGTATGAGGTACTATTCTCCTCTGTTCTCAATTTCAGATGAAAATAGCTGACGGAATAGATCGTTTTGTAGTAGTTTTGTAAAATATTTATGTGCATTATTGGATCATATATCAATTTATAAGTGAGACAAATTATTTTTTTTTAAAAAAAATAAACATAAGTACTTTAATCTAATTTAGTAACTTTCTTGATCTCAAATTAACCAATTGAGTTTCATATTAAGAAGTGTGGGTGGTATAACAATCTTCACGAGCTTTACAACTCCATGAATGAAATAAGGGTTTACCACAGCTTGACCTACTTTTTATTTCTAAGCATACAATAAGTCCAGAGTCATTTTTTTAATTATTGTAAAATTAGGTAGGTTTTGTAAAATCCTCAGTTGCTTTAAAGAGTTCTCTATTACCACTTCTACATACGTATAACTAGCATACAAGTGACCTATAAAATAAAATTCACCAAAGTGTCTAGGTTTCTAAAATTCAAGAAAAGATCATATTTCCATTTTAGGTTTCAATTATATATGTACAAGAGCCTGAGGACTACTCTCCCAGGATTCTATATCCCATTGCAGGTTTTTGACCTCTTGGTTTGTCCCAATGGTAACTTTCAATGACATAATCATATTACTTACCAATTACCATTATAAGTAGGGAAAAGAAAAAGGAAAAGAAAAAGAACAATCATGAAATTAAACTAATGGATACATTGAGTTTTTGGTTTTTTCCCCCCTCGTTAAAAAAAGTGCAGGATCTTTAATTACTTGTATACAAGCTTACAGGGAAATGGCAAAAAGAAAGAGTTGAATTCAATAGGCAAGATTGTTCATTTTTGTTTAAACTAATGCAAGAAAAGCAACCATTGTGAAATGTATGGGCTAGAGAGTAGGATGAAGCAGAAAATATCAAAAAGGAGGAAGCTGGGAAACCTTCAATTTGGATCAACCCTCCTCTAAAACACACCTCCCCTGTTTTGAATTTTGAAAGAGAATAGGATCCAAGTTTCATACATAATTATAAGTTACCAAGTAAAACTATACAACTTGGCTAAACAAACCAGATAAATTAATTTAACATTGATATAAAATAGTAATAGAAGATTTTGGTATATAACATATTGGCGTTTGGATTACAAAGAAAAAGAGCATTCAAAAATAAAGATAAATAAATAGAGACATACCTCAATGTGGGGGAGAAATTTATTCACATGTTGAGTTCTACATTGAAGAGGAAGACAAATAAATACAATTCATAGTTAGACAAACATACCGCCTGGTCTAGTGATGAAACTAGATTCCATATCTATCTATCTGATAATGATTCTTTATAATCCATAAACAATGGCCAAAGATTTGGAAGTGACTTAAGCCTTTTGCACCAATCCAAAAACAGATGTGTAGATGACAAAGTTTAGAGAAGCAACTAGCTAATGTCTTTACTAATGCCACAATAATAGGTTTAAGTCTAACTTTGTTAATGATATTAGATTAAGATCAAAGATGTCACATATTGAGTTCAAGACTTGTGTAGTAACATAAGCTTATTTCGATAAGCTTTTTCACTTCTCCATGTAATACAAATACAATAAAACATAAGAAAGTCGACCTCTTAAAACAATGTATTAGACACCTATTTGTAATACTGATAAAAATGCATAAGTTATCTCAATAGTATGTCATTCCAAAGTTGCTTTATTTAGCTCCCATGCATTTACATATCAGTAAGTTGTGTGATGAAGCATTTGAGATAGAAAATTACACTCGTTGTAATATTAGTCACACTCATTTGTCCATGTAATATTCAACGAAAGTGGATAAATACTCCTTTGACATCAACAATTGAATTTTGTTGTGTCATTTGTCATGATTTTTTTTGTGACTCATAAATTTTTGGAGGAAAGTTTGTTGATAAATTAATGTAAGGAAATCTGAATCGTTGATCATCATTGGAAAGGATAATGTTATTGGGAATTGTCTCTGCATTTTAAATGGCCAATGACTTTCAGAAGGATTCATGTCCATCCGTTGAATTAGAATCTTCTAGTTTTTTATCCATTCAACATTATGGCTTCAAGCATGCTTTGTCTTAGATGACATATTTGAAGGCGCGTTCCATTACACAAACCTTAAACTTGATCTATCTTTTGCAATAGCATAATTGGTGCTGCAACTTTCAAGTGCAACTTGTGTAGTGGCATCCTAGAGCAAGTAATAGTATTTAAGATTTTTGTGGTATAGAACTTGTCAAATTGTATCATTGTCTTCACTTGATTTGCATACAGTATCACAATTAATGAATTGAAATGATTTTCTTGGGAACAAAGAACACATGTAATCATTTATTCGATTGGCCATTTCAATTGTTGGTGCCAAGATTACTTTTTCACCAAAGTATATTAATTGCTAAGTTATCAAGAAGATTTCTGTATGTACTATCCACAGTTGCATGAAGTGGATTACTATAGTTTGTGAGCAACAACTCCTAAGAGATTTTCATATCTATAGCACCATCATTTGGTTCCCCTGATTTTCTATCACAGGAATATATGACGCTGACATACTTGACGATTTTTAACTATCAAATATAACAAAAAATAACCATATTATTCTATTTTTTTTGTAGTAGTGAACACTGAGAAACCAATTTGAAAACCATTCCAACTTTTCTTTATCATTGGTAATGTTGGCTGAAGTCAATCACATGTTCTTTGCTAACTTGAAAACTGTGCAATAATTCCATAAGTATGATGAATTAATAAAATCATTAACAATCATAGCTCTTATACCTTTTGGCTATCATGAAGAATTTGACAAAAATCATCACCCATGATAATGTATGTACCACTAAATGGTGCATTATTTATAAATCACAATTTTTTTTTGCCATATAAATAGGCAAAATTCAAATAAAATGGTACTTAAATTTGCAAAACCCCATATGGTCACTTGAACTTGTAAAATTCCAATTTAGTTATAATGACCAAATTGGGATTTTGAAATGTTGGGAAATTTACATTATTGCCCTTTAACTCTTTCTTTGGTAAGAGGCTCAAGCTGCTTTCACTAGCTGACTAGCCATTGGATCTCCGATGCCGGCAGAGTTCAGGTTGCCACTAGTCGCCGAAACTCCGACAACCGGCAATTTTTTTTTTGAAAATTTTTACAACTTCAGTAATGCGATTAACAAGTTCTTTAACACTATTAATAAATTCAGTATAGTAGTTAATAACAAGTTTTCCAAAAAAAATTCAAAAAGTGGCATTTTTACAATTTTAGTTATACGGTTAACAAGTTCTTTAACGCTACTAACCGCATTATTGAAGTTATAAAAATGTTACTTTTTGAATTTCGTGAAAAAACTATTGTTAATTGTTATACTAAACTTGTTAATAGTGTTAAAGAATTTGTTAACCGCATTATTGAAGTTGTAAAAATGCCACTTTTTAAATTTTCTGAAAAACTTGTTAACTGCTATACCAAATTTGTTAATAGCATTAAAAAACTTCTTATTGTTACTGAAGTTGTAAAAATTCTCAAAAAAATAGTTGCCAGCCATCAGATATCCCACGACTTGTCATTGATCCACTGTTGGAGCTTCGGCAACCGATGGCGACCTAAACTCTGCCGGCGATTGTCGGCGCGGAGGTCTATTGGCTGGCTAGCCGGTGAAGGTGGCTTGAGCCTCTTAACCCCAAAAAAAAAAATTTGAAGGGTAATAATTTAAATTTTCCAAGATTTCAAAATCTCAATTTAATTATTATGGCTAAATTGGAATTTTACAAGTTTAAGTGACTATTTGGAGTTTTGAAAACTTAAGTATCATTTTGTTGGAATTTTTCCATATAAATATGTATCATTGAATTTCTTACCTGAATACACATTTTACTCCTCATTTATTATTATGTATACTATCATTTTCTTAAAAATTATATATAATGGGAATAGAGTTTAAACTAAATAATCTTAATGAATGTGATGAAAAATTAAAATTATAAAAATTTATAATTTAAATCAAATTTAATAATTTTTATAACTTATTATAAATTTTAAAATATATATTAGAATTATTTTTGATATTATGAAATATGTTTTTTGAAAATATAAATGTTTAAAAGGGGACTTTATTTTAAGAAATTTTAAAAAAATTTTAAAAAATTTATCCTTTAGCTTCAGAGAGATGAATGTTAATAATTGAAGATGGTTTCAAGAATATTCACGATGATTTAGATCATGATTTTAAGGCTTAGTTCAATACCTGATGGCCAAAAAAGGGGTTTAGTTAAATAGTTGGGTTGCGTGAGAGTGAATTCAGGTCTAATTAAAATATGAATTAATTAACCGAAAGGTTATTAAGACATAATCATAATGCGTGACTTTGCATAGTCAAAAAGAAAAAAGCACCAATAATTCTGAAATTAGAATCGCTTTCCTTTCTCCAACTCTTCATCGTTACCAAAGGCTAAACTCAGTAATGAAGTCGAGGTAAGTTTAGAGTGCTCATGATCATCATAAAAATGAGCATATGGAGTGCTCATATTAATTTAGACCATCCAAAATTTTGGATGGTCTAGATTTAATTTAAAATTTTACATAATTTAAATATTTTTTATTTTAGTAGATAAAAATTTGAAATAAAAATAATCTTATGACTAATACTTCGTTTTTTAAAAATAGATTTATTACTAAAGTTTCAGATTGAAAATCTTAATTAAACTTGAGCCATCCATATGAGTTTTTGGATTATTTAAATTACATATGAGCACGTCACTGTGATAAGCATGAAGGACATCCCATATGGATTCTAAGAAATCCCACTAACACCCACCCACCAACCCGCCGGATATGTTTTTGCTTCTCCACTTTATAATTAATTTATCAACTTAGTTTCTCCAAACACCCGATCAATCCTCTCAATCAAAAGCTCAGCCTACCGCGTGAGGAGTAGGCTGTGGCCTTTTGGAAAATTTTGAAAGGCTCAAGTCAACTCAATGCCAAATCTTTCCACCTCGGCTAATCCCATTAGATGCAATGAATTGTGATCATTTCAATCTTTCTCAGATGTACGCTTTTGTCCGTTTGGTACGAGGAAAATAGAAAAAACAAAGGGAGAACAGCGAGGTGAAATTTTTTTTTTAAAGAATTCTATTTAAAAATTGAAGAAGCAAGGTTACAAACTTTTAATCAAATCTTCTTCCTGTTTTATCTTGCATTTTCACTTTATTAAAAATTTCACAACCCTGTTTTTTAAATTTTTCAGATTAACCTCATTAAACTTTTTTTCTCCCCTATGCATCACTCCAACGTGAGCCATAATCAATATATTGATTTATGTATGCGTATATATTTTTAAAACTATATATTGCTTATGGTCTTAATTATATATAAGACATTTTTATGGAAGTGATAGATAATTTAAATCACTTGATAGAATATTAATTAAGATGTTTTTCAATATTACCTCCATTTAATGTTATTAACTATCAAATAGAATGTAATGCAAATTTGAAAATTGAAAATTTATTTCATTTTCAGATAATTTTAATGACTTCACCTTTTTCTTGGCTCAGTAAAATGGTTAGAGGTGACTTAAATCAGAAGGAGGACGTATATATTGTTCCTTTATTGTAGAACAAATATTATCAGGGAAGAACTTCAAATGCTCTAAAATATACTTTCAACTACCTTACCAAAATCAAGCAAAAGTCTTTAAAGCATTAAACCTATCTTAAATTAAAAATATGTTTTTTCAAGTTCAATTGTTTTCCCCCTATTTAAATTTGTCTCATTTCTATCGTCTTTTTCAATACCTAATGCGTACCATACACCAATAAATAGAGGTAAAACTTTTTAAAAATATAATTAATAACTCCCAAATCACTTATATTATAAGCCGAAAAATTCTTATAAAAAAACCCCTTATATTTTAGATAAGAGAGAATATAATAATAGTATTCCTCTGGTGTAGTCTCTTGGTCAAATAATTAAACGTTAGAGTATCGAAAGTGGCATAATTATGCATTCACGTTGAGGAATTTGGCACAACGTAAGGTATTAATAATATAATAAAATACTCCTTTAGTCCTTAATATAAGACCTAATTAAATAATTTGAGTAGATTAGAGATGTTAATTAAATTAGTCAATATGATATTTTTTTTAAAAATACCTTAAGCATCTTTCTTAATTCCTTCCCTTTCTCTCATACTTGATTATTGTTGACAGAATATCAATAAGGTTAATTTGAGAAAAAATTGATGAACATGTGAAGTAAGTTTTACATATAGAACCAATATTAACTCACTAATTAGATCCTATATTAATAACCGGAGGAATATAATATAACTATAATATGAAAAGTGGCTTTTTCTCTTCTTGTTCTATAAAGAATATGGATTAAACCACATAAAGTAGTAATAATGTAGCAGCAGGGTTATTAATGACTTTTTCTTCCTAGTTTACCCTAGTTACAAATTATTATTATAATATTTATTAGGAAATATTCATGTAAATTACATTATTAAATAAGGGTACATTTGAAAATTTTTATAATTTTGGAACACATTTAATGGCATGATTGTCATTTTTTGATCTGTAGTGAATTATTTGATGACGCTTAAATTAAGAACCACAGGACAAGATTGTCAAACTCACGCTTATAATAGGAACCAATAATTTTGGTTTAAAATTTTATATATGCTTGTTAACCTTTCTTGAATTTTACATTGGATAGCAGCATAGGTTTTTTTTTAATTTATAAAAATTATCTGCGTGTATATATACATTATATTTGGGAGAATTCAAATGCAACATGCAAATATGTCTCTTTTTCAAAGCGATCTGACACGTTTAAATTAAAATAGCTGAAAACGTCAACTCGCCAAGTTTAACGAGTTGACTCCTTATTTTGATAACAATGCTAGAGGGAGTAGTTTACTATAGATAAATATGTCTCTTTATGTTATTTTTCGATCAACGAAAGTCATTATCTGCAACCTATTTATGTATGTCTTCCTATTAATTCAATCTATCTAATCATTTTTATAATCGAACTTATATCAACGCATATTTATCTAAACATTCAGAATCTTATTATCCGTTAATTTAACCTTATTTTATGGTAAACTTTTTACAGTTTTACTAATTTGGTGACTATGAACTAGACTTGAAGTGGATTTCACTTTTGTTTAATTTAATTTAGGAAAACGTAATATTCACTGTGAAATGTGAGAACCATCGTGGAGGATGAAGAAGAGAATAATGGAGCTTGAAAACCTTCAATAATTTGGATTAACTAACCCTCCTCCATCTGAACACAACTTTCCTGTTTTGAAATTTAAACGAAGATAATACTTGAGAAGAACTTACTAGTCAATAATAAAGAAAATTCATGAAGCCATACTAAAGTAGGCCTGTGCTTTTCACTTTAGCATTAAACAAAGCCAAATGGAAAAGAAGGATATATAAAGAAAATAGGGTTTGGTGGTTCTGTCTTCCACATCTCTTGTTTATTGCAGTCCATCGTCTTCACATCACAGCAGTGAGCTTCGAGTAGAAAGCAAGACCGGTTCAACACATTTCTTAACAGTATTAATCATTGCATAATTAACGAGTTTTACATGATTTCATACCTCTGATTCCCTTTCTTTGTTTACCTGGGCTATTAGTTATATGAATATTTGTTGCAGATTACGTTTTGGACAAAACAAAAAGATTGAACCCCTGCAACTGCAATGGCGTATAGTGTTGGAGGAGAATCTTTTTCCAGCTCTAATCCTTTTAATTCAACTCCTAACTGGAAATATGATGTTTTCTTGAGTTTTGCAGGACAAGACACTCGCTTGAAGTTTGTGGATCATTTAGATGAAGCTTTCAATAGAAGTAGCATCAAAACGTTTAGGGATGATGTAGATCTTGAGAGAGGGAGAGACATAAAACAAGATTTGTTTCAAGCAATCCAGGATTCTCTTTGTGCGGTTGTTGTTATCTCTGAAAATTATGCAAAATCTACATGGTGTCTAGATGAGCTTCAAAAGATCCTTGAATCTCGAAAAACATTGGATCAACGGGTCTATCCCATATTCTATGGTGTTGATCCAGCTGATGTAAGACACCAACGAAAACAGTTTTGGGAAGCCATGGATGAACATGAAGACAAAATGAAAGTGCAGAATTGGAGAAATGTATTGTGTGAAATTGCCAACCTGTCTGGTTGGGACACCAGGGGCAGTTAAGTTTTCTTTACAATTATTTAATCATATTTTTCATATTTTCTTATATTATCATGAGAAAATAGTCAATTATTGTCCTTTTGACTGATTCAATTTATTTTAATGCACCATAAAAATTATAATTATACTCAAGAACCAAAACACAATGAATTGATTTCCATATCGTCGTAAAAACTCCATTTCCTTTCCTTTCTTCTCCCACTCAATTCGTTATGTGTTTTAAGGTTACTGGATTTGGTGATAGTTAGATAATTAAATCTATTCATCAACAACATGCCCATCAAATTTTTATTCTTCTAAAATCTTCTATCGACATATTGTGTTCCATATCACATAAAGAAATTGATGTTTTTTTTTTTTTCCTTTCTTTTTGCCCAGACACTTGTGATATGACAGTAAAACTAGAGGCACCCAACTCCCTAACAGTCCGTTACTAACATTTCAGTCCGTCAATATGGTTATAAATTTAATCATACACAACACAACAATAATTATCAGTCGTCCTTCAGTGTAATTTTATTGGCCTACTGTTTATTGGGAATTTCTATAAGCACTTCTCCTAACTTTCAGTTATTTTTATGAAAAATACATTCTCTATAATAAAATCCCCAATAGCCGGCTATTTGAATTATTTTCTCTGTAATACAAGAAGTCTCATAATGAGAAATTTTCTTTTCATTCTTTACTGCATGGAGATTTTGTTTGACTTGAAATTAAAAGCAAGGGTATACTTTGCGCACAAGATCATTTAAGATACCGAGAAACACTTTCAATTTTGACAATAGAAAATTGAAATGTATTCATTTTGATTTTTTAAGGAAAAAAATTTAAGTGATCAATGGATTAACTGAATGACAGTACACATTGATAATTAATAAGTTGATGCATATATAAATCCATTAATAAAACGAAATTGTGAATAAGTTGATTGTTTTTTTTTTTTTTTGGGTAGAATGATCACATTTCTAATTTTGATGAGGAGAAGGATCAATTCTTATTTGCTCAACAATTCCCAGTTATATTAAAAATAACAGTATTGTATTAGCTTTAGTAAACAATACTCATGAAAAGTAACATTTTTCATCATTATTTTAATTTATTAGACCTATATAACTCACGTTGAAAGATGTTATATTTTTTTGGTAGGCATGAAGCAGATCGTATAAAAAAGATAGTTGGAGATGTATGGACTTATTTAAGTTCTAAATTACCATCATATGATGAAAATTTGGTTGGAATTGAATCAAGAGTGCTTGATATGATGCCAATCTTGGAGATTGGGTTGGATGACAGATGTTTTGTAGGAATATGGGGTATGGGAGGTGTGGGTAAAACAACTCTTGCTAGAGTTGTTTTTGAAAAGCTTTCTCACAAGTTTGAATTGTGTTGCTTTCTTGCCAATGTTAGAGAAACTTTATCGCAAAGAGAAGGCCTAGTCTCTTTGCAAAAAAGGTTTCTTTCTCATCTCAAAAAGAAAGACATGGAAATTTCTGACGATTATGAGGGAATGAAGATGATAAAGAAGCTTCTCTACAATAAAAAGGTTCTTTTAGTCCTTGACGATGTAAATCATAAGAATCAATTAAATAATTTGGCTGAAACTCCATATTGGTTTGGTAAAGGAAGCAAAATAATTTTTACAACAAGAGATAGCCACTTGCTCACCTCATCTGGTGTAGATGAGCAAAGAATATATCATATGAAAACCATGAAGGAAGATGAATCTCTTCAACTATTTTCAAACAAAGCATTTAGTGAAGATTATCCTCCTAATGAGGATTATTTAAAGTTATCCGAATTTGTAGTTGAATATGCTGGAGGTCTTCCTTTAGCACTTAAAGCTTTGGGTTCTTTTCTTTGCGGAAGAAGTAAAGCTGAGTGGATAGATGCTTTAGATAGGTTGAAGCAAATTCCTGATAATGATATACTTCAAGTACTTAAAATAAGTTATGATGGACTAACGAATGAGGAAGAAAAGACAATATTTTTAGATATTGCTTGTTTGTTCAAGGGCTGGCAGAAAAAATATGTGACTCAAATTTTGGAAAGTTGTGGTCTTCATGCTACAATTGGAATAAACGTGCTGATTCAAAAAACTTTATTGGTTGAAACAAAAAATTGTAGATTAGAGATGCATGATTTACTTCAAGAGTTGGGTAGGACTATAGTTCAGCAAGAATCTCCCAATGATGTTCGCAAGCGTAGCAGGTTGTGGAAGTTTGAGGACATTAAGGAAGTATTGGAAAATAACGAAGTGAGTGCCTTGTTTTTTAAATGTCTCATTTTGTTAACATACATTAAGTATTTTTAATATTCTTTACCTCCTTACCATTCTCATGTTATTTCTCTTGAAAATGACATTTGTGTTAGGGATCTGAGGCAATAGAAGCTATTGTTATACGAGATCGATATTATCACATGCCAGACAAAATAAAAGTACATCCTGAAGCCTTCTTAAAGATGAGTAATATTAGGCTACTCTTCATAAATCTGATGGGTGACAATCTATTTATCTTCACAAGAGGATTGAAATTTTTTGCTGGTGGATTAAAAGTAGTTCAATGGCCATCATTTCCTTTGGAAGCTCTTCCACTTGAAACTCCATTGTATAAACTTGTTGATATTCAAATGCCTGAAAGTAAAATAAAGCAACTTTGGAATGACATACAGGTGAGATTGACACTTCATGCATTATTGTTTATCTTAAAAATATATCTCTGTGTCCATATTTTATTGATATGCTGTTTAGTGAGATTAACTCTACAATCTTTTGTTTGATCCCAGTTTATGACAAAATTGAAATATATCAACTTGAGTTATTCTCATGATTTTACCGAGACTCCAGACTTCTCAGGGGTTCCATATTTAGAACATTTACATCTTAGTGGCTGCAAATCCCTTGTCAAGGTTCATTCCTCACTTGGACAGTTGAAGGGGCTTATTGAGGTGTACTTGGATGGTTGTGGAAACCTTGAAATCCTACCAGAAAAATTGGAAACAAATTCTTTGATGAAGTTTGATCTTAGTGGGTGTAAAAAAGTTGCGGTGCTCCCAGAGTTTGGGGAAGGTATGAAAAAATTATCATATCTTAATGTGAGTGATACTGCTATAACTACACTTCCTGAATCACCTGGAAACAAGTTGTTGAAGACTGGTATAACTCGCCAAATTTCTTGCTTCAATGTAACATCATTAATAGAGCTATATTTAAGCTTGTGTGGCTTAAATGATGGATCGATTCCTGATGGTTTTGGCAATTTATCATCACTCATTGTATTAGATCTGAGAGGTAATCATTTTGTGAATCTACCTACTAATTGCTTTTCTGGTCTTTCTCGACTTCTCTTTCTTTCATTTGATCATTGCACAAGCCTCAAGTCATTGCCAAGGTTTCCACCACAGTAATTCGTTTAAATGCCCCCAATTGTGCTTCAATGGAACCTTTATCATCAGATAGACAGTTATGGAATTTGGTTGCTCCACTTGACCATGAGGTATGCTTGTCTTCCAATCTATAATGTGTATTTTTTCCCCTAAATGACATATACATAACACGACTAACTTTTTATTCTAGTGTCGTGGGCAAACTAAATATGTAATCTCTGATGATGCGGAAGATGATGTTTTTCGATGGAAGTTAGAGGTATGTGAGACTTATTTTTTTGTGTTTTTCTAGCATGTGCTCCCTTCATGGGTAATGAATGTTAATATAACAGCTAGGTATGCTTGCAGCCAGGTGAATGTGTTTCCTCTGTGAGAGATTTCTGTGCAATTATTCCAGGATGTGTAATGCCATCATGGTTTCCAAATAAAGAATATGATGAGATGAGAATGGAATATGAGATAAAAGTGGACATACCTGCATATTACCGTGATAGTGAATGGTGTGGAATTGTTGTATGCTTTCTTATCTCATGCGATTTGGCTATTCGTTGGAGTAGCAAAGCTGCAGAAGATGATGGTTATATATGGCAGGAATGGGGGCGCAGGATTTTACTTTGGAGTAACGATCCTCACCAATGCATAATGGTGTTGGAATTAAATCAGAAAACATGTTGGCAGCACCTAAGGGCTCATCATAACAATTCTCTTCACATTAAACTGTCTTTAGTGAATGCTTTTGAGGTTGATGAGATAGAAATAAAGGGATGGGGATGGAGAGTGCTATGTAAAGAAGAGATACAACAGTGGTGCGTTCTCAATCATTTCAACCAACCTCCTTCTCCTCCTCATGATCCCATCAACCTTCCGTGGAGACTGCTTCGCAAATTCATTATGGAGATGTACTAATCAAGAAGACTTTCTCATTGAAGAGCCATACAAAAATTGAAGCTATTTATTTATTAGTTTTATTATTCTCCGTCAGCATAACTCTAAAGTGATAATTTTTCCTTCTCAATATCAAATTTAACATGTCTTTCTGAGGGCTTCAACAGTACCCTCCGCCTCCTCCATTCTTGTTGGGCATGTGGTGAACAGGATTTTCCACCCAAAAAAAAATTAACACCTTTGCCATTGATTTCTTAAAAAGAGTAATATAACACCAGGAAACAGATGTATAAAAGGGCCAACGGAATAATAAAAAGCACAGAACGATTATAGCTCAATATTACACCTTCACAGTGAATACCAAAAGTTTTCCCGTAAAAGATCCTTTTTACAGCAATTAGATATTGACTACCTTTGCCATGATTTGCACAACATCTTTGCCAGATATATAATTAATGTCGTTGAAGGAGCTTGGCTCAGAAATTCTACGTCAAACCAATTTCCTTGAACAGAACTATACGTAGCTTCATCAAGCAAGCCATCTTCAAAATGATTTTTGAGGAAGAAAAATAGTGACGATGCAAGCAGTTAACAATGAAATTTTTTTTCCACTCAATCCCCCAAGTCGTGGCCATGAGACTCATGGTGCCTCTCCAACGTGTGGTTCAAGGTAGAGGAGGCATTCTCCTTGGCTCTCTCATCTCTTGCCAGTATTCTGATTAACCTTCTCAGATTCCTAATTTGTCTCTATTGCCGTCGGAGCTCCCGCCGTCGACCGATGTTCAAGTGCTGTCCCTCACAAATTTTCTTGCGGAACTTGATGATTCATCGTGTAACATTGTGTTGGAAGAGTGGCCCATGATTCTTACGTTAGATAGCTGCAGCTTCAATGGCTTCTTCTTCTTCTTCTTCTTCTTCTTTGGGTATGAATCAAGGAGAGCTAGAGAGTTCTTATTATAGTGAGAGAGCTGAAGAGAAACTGAAGGAAAGGAAAGGAAAGAGCAAGAGATGAGAAGAAAGTGAATTAGATAGAGCAAGGGTGAAGATTCTGCAAGAGTAAGACAAAGTCGATGATAGTGGAGAGAGAAAGAGAGGATATGAGCGGTGAGAGGATAGAGAAAAAAGTTGAGATGGCGCGACTGGCTGAGAAAAAATAACGTAAACTTAATGGGGGATATTAACAGAGTAAATAAGGATTCCACAAAAAAAAGAAAAGGAAGAAAACTACGAAAACCTAATTTTATGAAACTATGAGGACTGTCACAATAATTTTTCCTAAAAACAAAATTTAGGACATTGTATTGCAGAAACACAAGTTCACTTGGACAAGTTTTTTAATACTCTATTCGATCCTCATCATAAGCTCCAAATAACTAATTCATGAATAATAAAGAAATAGTTAAAATTAGTTAAAAGCAATAAGAAGATTAGAAATATAGTTCTTTTTAATATGTCTTTGTAATAAATGAGAAAAATGATAAAAGAGGATGTATGGGAAATGTGACAAGAGGATATGACAAAGGAGAGAGAATAAATAATTAAAAAATAAAAAATGAATTAAATATTTAGACAAACCCCTAATTGAAGCTTATAAAATGAACCATACCCTTCTCCAAATTTAAAACTTATAAATAGGACTAGAGGGAGTATATATACAGACGCACGGCAAAACAAAAACATAAATGAATAAATTAAAATAGAAGCACTAGTTAGTTTAAGACTCTGTTTAGAAAAAGTTAACCAAAAACTTACCACATCTAAAGGGATCCAAAAAAATATATACAATGTTAGATTAATTTATCGAAAAAGTTAACCAAGAACTTACCACAACTCCAAAGTGACACATTTCTTAATACAACCAAAAGTGACAATTATTTTAAGGGAAAATGACATTGAGGTCCCACAGAACCAAAAATACAGCAAAAAGGTCCCCTGAAATCCCATAATTTTTCTGAAGTCCCAAAGGGACTTAGATGCAATTTTCAGAATCTGGAAATTACCCTCTTGCCCTTGCTTATGAGATTCGAAAATGCTGAAAGGAGATTAGAGCCTCTGTTTTTTGTTTGACCGGAAGAAAGCTGAAACCCTGTTATGCTTTTGTGCTGCTGGAAATCTGGTGACAACCTATCGCGATGCTCAAATTCCCCTCACAACCCACCGAAAATTGTGAGCCTTTGTGCTGGTTGGTGTGTGTTGTGATTTAAGTTGGGTGTGTAGAATGATAATGGGTGCTCTGTTTTTGGGTTGTTTTTGGGTGGTTTTCCTCTGTTCTGACGTTGGTTTAGTGGCAAAGGAAGAAAAAGATGAAGGTTAGTGAGGGTAGAAACCCTTAGCACGAAATGGGACTGTGTTGTCAATCAGGCCGCGATTGTTGTCAATGTGTGCCGCTACACTTGTCAATGTAGCTCTTTAAGTTGTCAATGACAGTTGCGTGCTTCTTGATGCAGGTTTAAGTTACTGATGGTATTTCAAAGCTTTTGTTTTTGGTTTAGGATTCAGAAGTTAATGAATGGAAAAGCTATGTTTTTGGTTGGTGTGTGTTGTGATTTAAGTTGGGTGTGTAGAATGATAATAGGTGCTCTGTTTTTGGGTTGTTTTTGGGTGGTTTTCCTCTGTTTTGACGTTAGTTTAGTGGCAAAGGAAGAAAAAGATGAAGGTTAGTGAGGGTAGAAACTCTTAGCACGAAATGGGATTGTGTTGTCAATCAGGCCGCGATTGTTGTCAATGTGTGCCGCTACACTTGTCAATGTAGCTCCTTAAGTTGTCAGTGACAGTTGCGTGCTTCTTGATGCAGGTTTAAGTTACTGATGGCAAGTACATCTGGAAAACATCTATTTTGCTTTGTTCACATAGGGAGAAAATTTATAAATGATGGAGAAGATAATATGAGATATGTGGGAGGTAGTGTAAGAACAACCAATGTAAAGAAGGGCACAAGTTATGAAGAATTGAAGGAAATTATATCATCAATTGCTGGAAAAGAAAGCAACTCATTTCTTCTGAAATTCTCAGTTGTGTTTGATAAAAAAAATTTTGTGGAGTTGGTAGATGATGATGGGGTGGAACATTTGATAAAGTTCAATGAAGAAAGTGGTCATGTGTATGTCGAAGAAAATGAAAATGAGGACCATATAGAAGCAACAAGGGATAATATATACAATAGAGGAGCAAGATGTGTAAGTATAGTTGAACAAAACTGTAAATGGGTGTGAAGGGAATTTTTTGTAAATGGATATACACTAATAGTTAGTTTCTCGTAATTACATGCAACCCCTGTGTTTTTTTGGAATGGGTTGTGAAATAGGTGTAGTTTCATGTATATGAAGGTGTAAATGAAAGTTGACTATGAATTGGCATGTTAGATTCTGCTGTCATTTAAGTTGTCATACCTGCACTCTGTATTGTCATTAGACCTGTTATGACTTATCAATAGAGCACTGTCACTTGTCAATTAATTTGCTGATGTAAGTTGTCAACAATATGAATTCAAGTTACATAATTTGTTTTAGTAACATATGATATTTTCAATCACTCTGTCATATTATATTTTTGGTTATTTGTCATATATAATCATTATTAATGAAGTGTCAATGGTGGCACTGTGACTTGTCAATGGTGGCATAGTGACTTGTCAATCATGTCCTTAAGACTTGTTAATGGTGGCGCTGTGACTTGTCGTTGGTGGCACTATGACTTGCCAATGGTGGCACACTGACTTGTTATTGGTGGCACTATGACTTGTTAATCGTGACACACGGACTTGTCATTGGTGGCAATTTGACTTGTCAATGATGGCACACGGACTTGTCATTGGTGGCAATGTGACTTGTCAATGGTGGCACTGTGACTTGCCAATGGTGGCATACTGAGTGGATTTTGAGTACCACGGTGGATTGTTAAAGTTACAAAAATGAGGTTGAATAGTTGATATGTCTTGCTTGGAGTTCAAAGTATTTGTGAAGATTGTATGCTCTGTAGTGGTTACTATATTCCTTTGTGGGGATTTCTATTTCTATATTGATGATTGCGTTTGAAAAAGAGGACGAATAAAGGGCACTTCAATCCCAAACACTTTATGGCAACACAGACTGTGTGTATTTATTTGCTGCTGTTATACTTGTCAATGACTACTCTTATAGTTGTCACTAGCAGCCTGCATAGTTGTCACTGCATGCTCTGTTAGTTGTCACTGGATGCGGTGTTAGTTGTCACTATATGCTCTGTTACTTGTCACTGGATGCTGTTACTTCACACTGGATGCTCTGTCATTTCTCAGTGGATGCTCTGTTAGTTGTTAGTGGATGCTGTTTTTTGTTACTGCATACTCTGTCCCTTGTCACTGGATGCTATGTTACTTGTCACAATATACTTTGTCCCTTGTCACTGGATGCTGTGTTGTTAGTAAAACCTTTTGATTATGTGTTTTTTTTTTTTGCAGATGAACTGTTTCTATACGATGTTGCGTGTTGTTAAGCCAGAGTTGTTTGCCAATGAGGACAAAATTGGCAACGAAGTGAAATGGGTAAAGTTTATGTGCAGAATGATACGTGAGTGTAGTTGTTCTGTTTGATTGTGTTATGTTGTGTTTGTTCACAATAAAAATTGCATGCTGCTTACATATTGAATTTGCTTGGCAGTGATTCATGTGGCGTTCATGTCCTCTCTTGGCTACAAGAGTGGGATGGCACTATTCGTGATGCTGCAGGATATACCATGCCACGATACTCCAATGATGAATTGCAAGAGTTGAAGGTTGGCTGTTTGTGGTGGTTGGTTACCCATCCACAAAATGAACATAGGGATGAAGTGATGTCAATGCTATTGGACTTCAACAAGAGCAAGAGGAGGAGATAGAGGAGTCCATTAATTTTTTGTTCTGTTATGCCAGGATGTGTTATGAGATGATTGGCACCTAAGGGTGTGAGCCATGAGGGCAATAGCTTAATGGTCAATAGGTCCTTTTGTAACAAACTGATCAAATTATGTTTATAATATTATTATCTTTGTTATCAGATGTTATGATACCAATTTCTTGGGAACAACTCACATTTTTATTTTTGTTGTTTATATCTTTATTGATATCGACAAATTTATGTAATATTAATAAGTAATATAACATGAGTTAATGACAAGTGATATAACAAATGAATATGTGGATATTAACAATTGATATTCAAAATTTTTACAACTGAAGGTGTTATTTATTTGTAATGTTAAGTAATATTTATATTCAAATATAATTAATCAGAAGGTGTTACTCAGAGTTATGTTCAATTAACAAGTCACTCTGCTCTATTGGTAAGTCACAGTGCTACCAGTGACAAGTCACAGTGCTCTATTGGCAAGTCACAGTGCCACCATTGATAAGTCACGGTGCGACGATTGACAAGTCAAATTGCCACCAATGACAAGTCCGTGTGCCACCATTGACAAGTCATAGTGCCACCAATGACAAGTCAGTGTGCCACCATTGGCAAGTCATAGTGCCACCAACGACAAGTCACAGTGCCACCATTGACAAGTCACAGCGCCACCATTAACAAGTCTTAAGGACATGATTGACAAGTCACTATGTCACCATTGACAAGTCACAGTGCCACCATTGACACTTCATTAATAATGATTATATATGACAAATAACCAAAAATATAATATGACAGAGTGATTGAAAATATCATATGTTACTAAAACAAGTTATGTAACTTGAATTCATATTGTTGACAACTTACATCAGCAAATTAATTGACAAGTGACAGTGCTCTATTGATAAGTCATAACAGGTCTAATGACAATACAGAGTGCAGGTATGACAACTTAAATGACAGCAGAATCTAACATGCCAATTCATAGTCAACTTTCATTTACACCTTCATATACATGAAACTACACCTATTTCACAACCCATTCCAAAAAAACACAGGGGTTGCATGTAATTACAAGAAACTAACTATTAGTGTGTATCCATTTACAAAAAATTCCCTTCACACCCATTTACAGTTTTGTTCAACTATACTTACACATCTTGCTCCTCCATTGTATATATTATCCCTTGTTGCTTCTATATGGTCCTCATTTTCATTTTCTTCGACATACACATGACCACTTTCTTCATTGAACTTTATCAAATGTTCCACCCCATCATCATCTACCAACTCCACAAAAGTTTTTTTATCAAACACAACTGAGAATTTCAGAAGAAATGAGTTGCTTTCTTTTCCAACAATTGATGATATAATTTCCTTCAATTCTTCATAACTTGTGCCCTTCTTTACATTGGTTGTTCTTACACTACCTCCCACATATCTCATATTATCTTCTCCATCATTTATAAATTTTCTCCCTATGTGAACAAAGCAAAATAGATGTTTTCCAGATGTACTTGCCATTAGTAACTTAAACCTGCATCAAGAATCACACAACTGTCATTGACAACTTAAGGAGCTACATTGACAAGTGTAGCGGCACACATTGACAACAATCGCGGCCTGATTGACAACACAATCCCATTTCGTGCTAAGGGTTTCTACCCTCACTAACCTTCATCTTTTTCTTCCTTTGCCACTAAACTAACGTCAAAACAGAGGAAAACCACCCAAAAACAGAGCATCCATTATCATTCTACACACCCAACTTAAATCACAACACACACCAACCAAAAACACAGTTTTTCCATTCATTAACTTCTGAATCCTAAACCAAAAACAAAAGCTTTGAAAAACCATCAGTAACTTAAACCTACATCAAGAAGCACGCAACTGTCATTGACAACTTAAAGAGCTACATTGACAAGTGTAGCGGCACACATTGACAACAATCGCGGCTTGATTGACAACACAGTCCCATTTCGTGCTAAGGGTTTCTACCCTCACTAACCTTCATCTTTTTCTTCCTTTGCCACTAAACCAACGTCAGAACAGAGGAAAACCACCCAAAAACAACCCAAAAACAAAGCACCCATTATCATTCTACACACCCAACTTAAATCACAACACACACCAACCAGCATAAAGGCTCACGATTTTCGGCGGGTTGTGAGGGGAATTTGAGCATCGCGATGGGTTTTCACCAGATTTCCAGTAGCACAAAAGCACAACAGGGTTTCAGCTTTCTTCCGGTCAAACAAAAAACAGAGGCTCTAATCTCCTTTCAGCATTTTCGAATCTCATAAGCAAGGGCAAGAGGGTAATTTTCAGATTCTGAAAATTGCATCTAAGTCCCTTTGGGACTTCAGAAAAATTATGGGATTTCAGGGGACTTTTTTGCTGTATTTTTGGTTCTATGGGACCTCAATGTCATTTTCCCTTATTTTAAAACATATGAAATATTGCCGTATTGATTCTCTTCCACCCCGGCTTCAGCCAATCATGCAACTATCAGCTTTTTTTCTTTTTTAATTGTTGAAAATCATCATGGATTATTTGTAAAAACACAATCTCAGTTTATTGATAAATTATTAGTCAAATTCACTAATTGGGCTTAACCTTTGTTGACATTCTTTTTCTAATTCTAACTCTATAATAAGATGATTGGGCCGTGTCCAAAAGCAAAATTTGACTTCTCGCTATTTATTGTATCGAATCTAACATTTTTTTGTAAATCTTAGACTGTTAGATTTAAGGTTTTGATGATAACAAATTCACCAATTTCTAGTTTTAGTAAGTTGATTGATCACCTGATCGATCAAAGGTTAATCGATCACATGACAGATAAAATGTCTCTGAATAAAAGTAATTTAGCAGTAAGACTGATCGATAACTTAATAGATAAATCTAATTTTATGTGTTGATCGATCAATTTATCAATCAAGGTTAACGCTGTAAGTGTGAAAGTTTGCAAAAAATTATCAATCAGTTGATCGATAATTAGTTGTTTGATCAATTGTCAGGTAAAGTCATACAATTTTGGTAGGCATTTATCCATCACCAGATCGATTAATGAGTTATCGATGAGAAGACAGATAAATGATAAAAATTTTCTACTTACGTTGTATTCTGCTTTATTCACCATTTATCGATCAGAGACTTATTGATAACATGTTCTAACATTACATGATAACTTACTGGTTTATCGATATTTTGTTCTGTCTAAGTGTGCTGTCAGGTTCCTTAATCAATCAATTGATCTATCAGTGCTTTATCGATCAAATGATCGATCATCACTATCTCACTGCACTGAACTGTGTTAAATCATTTTTGGATCACCTGATCGATCATCCAATCTTTTGAAAATTCTATTTTCACAAAACATGATCGATCAAGCTTTTTCCTAGCCTTTTTGAACTAAGTTTTTCAATGATATTTTATCGATCAATTAATCCTTAATCAATCATTTACTCAAACATCATACATTTTGTGATTTCAATATGAAACACTTTTTTAGACCTTTTATCGATCAAGTATGTTCAGTTCATATTTAAAGTACCTAGTGATTGATTGATTCTATTTCTAACTACTATGTGAATATCAATTGTTATCACTTGTTCAGTTATCTTCACAATTTTCCTTCTGAAAGAAAACTTACTTGTTTCAAGAATTGTTACAGATTACAGAGCACAACGGTTATTTAGTAGCCCTTAACCTACCGTGTCAAAAGCATTAATGGTGAACTATCGTTGCAACTGCCGAATACACACAACTGAACTTCCAATGGCTAGAAGCTCTTCAGTCTAACGGTTAATTAAACTTCTCCAACTATAAAAGGCGCGAAGAGTGTTGAATGAAGTATTGAATACACGAGCTACCATTTGTTGAAATATTTACTGTTACATTTAATGCTATGTTTTTCAACGAGCTTCAGTGCTTAATATTCATTTGCTTTCTGAGAGAGATTGATACACCTACTTTACTCACTTTTTGAGAGTAACTCAAGAGTGTGGACTCTTGAGAGGGATTGTAACCCTACGAGTAGTAAGAGGGAGTGATTGAGAAAATCAATTACTGTATTGAGGTGTCCAGAGCCCATTTAATCTTGAGATCATAGTAGAAATCATAGAGGTGTTCTGAGGACTGGACGTAGGTCAAGTGGTTGAGACCGAACCAATATAAATCTTGTGTCTTCGCTCTACGTACGGTGAAATCCTTCTAACTCAACCTACTTTGTTTTATTTACTTCACTGTTTCATTATGTTAAAATTTTCATAACTCACCCAATTTACCCCCTCTTGGGTGAAGCTGCCACTAACATTTAATATCAGAGTTGGTCTCTTCACTAAAGACTTAACAATCCGAAGAGAGATCCTATGGCAAGTTTCGGAGACAATGTGCTACCCGAAGATTGTTCAACATCAAAGCCACCTGGCTTCAATAGAGAGAAAAGTGTCACACCTCTCTTTACAACCCATTATACGTCGATTGGAACCATTATAATGTGTTTCGCAGTGTTTCCGGATGAAAAGTTTCAAGTTCAAAATTTTGCCCTTAATTTTGCTCGTATACTGTTCATCTGAAAATAGGCCAACTTTGAAAATTCATAACTAATTCTAGCAAAATCAAAACGAGGTGGTTTCAATTTTTACACGAAGCTTGCTAAGATTTATATAGAGAAAAAATACTCACTGGACTAATTCCATCCAAAACTGAACCAGAAAAATTAACAAAATGCACTGTTCATATAGTCAATTTTCAAATTTTCAGTATTTTTGCCTAACTTTGGAAGGGCACAACTCTTAGCACACAACTCTAAATTTAATGAATTACCACTTGTTTTAAAGCTAAAAATGAGATATTTTAGCCTGAAAAATCTCAAATTCAAAATCCAACAATTCCTCATTATTTTATGTGCCACAACTTTGGCATTTTTAGGGAATTTCTAGCCCCTAATTACCACTTTCTTGATTTATTTCCTTTTTTCCTTCATCCACATTCTTTCTACAATGCATCAAGCATAATTCTAACATTGGAACATGGAATAACAATATAATTTACATCAAAATATTATCCATAACTTATCATAAAATCAACATAAAGTTTAGTACACTTGATAAAGGTTTCTAACATAACATAATATTCATAAAGCCATTTCATTCCAAGGCCAATTCTTTCCCTTGCTCCATGCTTGGTCCACTTCCTAATTAGTGCATAAAATGACATAGGAGGAGTGAGATTTCAAAGAAATCTCAGTAGCATATGAATTATAATTATCATGTAAATCAATGCAAGTTTAATTGTGACATGTCATGCAATCCAAACCATTCCCGACTCATAGGAATTCATACCAAATATCATGCAAGGAGAGGAACATTATATTATCCACATTGACATATCACAAAGCATTTGGCCAAAGCATAACCAATGTCAATCAAACAATCAAAATCACCACACAGTTCCTCCAATCCAAGCAAATAACAAGTCACAACAAACAAGCAAGATAAATAATCAAATTATAATTCAAAGCTACCTTTTTAAAAGCTTGTCCAATGGTTACTCCAAAGAGCAATGCTTCTCCTTAGTTCCTTCTCTCAATGCCTATTAAACCAAGCATAAACATAGGCCATATTAATCACAAAACAACTTGGTTCCAACACTTTAACATTAACTTAACAATTTCCCCCTTTTTATTTGATTTTTAATAAAATGATTCCTTCTTTGGAGTCAATCATCTCATGACTCAATCCTGCACAATTTTTCATGAAGAATCCAATGGTGCAATCAGATTTTTGAAATTTGCACTCCTTCTCCATAATCTTTACTTGCCCGAATAGGGGGTTATATGTCTCCAAAAATTCTAGTTTTGATTCCAATGATTTTAAACAATTCCCAACATCATATACCTACATAAAAACATGTTTTAAAGCCATTGGAATCATCAAATCAAGCAAAATCAAATTGCTTCTGCATGAACAGTGGCAGACTAAAAATTCCTCCCTTAATCCTAATCTTGATTTCATCCAAAAATCAATCTATACACCATTTAATCTTCCTTATTTCACTTGATTATTAAGGTTTCTATCCTTTCCTAAGCATCACACATCCCAACTGAAATATTCAGCATTTTTTCAGCATTTTCCCAAGCAAAAATCCTAATCTAATCAATATAATACTTATGGATAATGATGCTTAGACATACCTTAATGTTTTCTTGGTGTATGTTGGATGATTTCTTGCCTAAAACACCTCAAGATTTTTGAACAAAAGGGCTGGATGAACAGTGGCAGAGTCTCCCCTATTTTTCCCAATTTTTTAACATTTTTCTTGGTATTTTCAAGGGGTATTTATAGAAAATTCAAGTCTGCCCTCTTGCCCCCTAATTTGGCCGAATTGGGACACCTAATAAGGTGTATATTGCAGCCATCAAGTGTTTGAAATGATCAGATTTGCACAAGTGTCCCTTTACTAGATATTTCCAACCATTTATCTCTTATTTTCACTTTTTATTTAATTAAAATTGGAGGATATGGAAAGTGCACGAATTTGGGCCCTTCTTGGGTCCATTGTGGGCCCCACAAATGATTTGGGCTGACCCACAAACCAAATCACTATCTCAAACCAATTTGAAACTTTATCAGCTACTATTTACTACTGACCTTTCATAATTTTTCCAAACCTCCAAAAATTTATTTCTCTCCATGATAATTCACCTTTTAATATGAGATATATGATCTGGAAATTTTCCTACTTATGTTGTATTATGCTTTATTCACCATTTATCGATCAAAGACTTATCGATAACCTGTTCTAACATTACATGATAACTTACTGGTTTATCGATATTTTCTTCTGTCTAAGTGTGCTGTCAGGTTCCTTAATCAATCAATTGATCGATCAGTGCCTTATCGATCAAATGATCGATCATCACCATCTCACTGCACTAAACTGTGTTAAATCATTTTTGGATCACCTGATCGATCATTGGATTATCGATAAAATGATCGATTATCCAATCTTTTGAAAGTTCTGTTTTCACATAACATGATCGATCAAGCTTTTTCCTAGCCTTTTTGAACTAAGTTTTTCAACGATATTTTATTGATCACTCAATCGATTAATCCTTAATCGATGATAAAAAGAAGATATGCTTGAAAAAGTATTGGACAACTTGAGAAATTAGTATACTCTATTATGATAAAATGATAGAGAGTGATGCTATTGATAGGGGGAGTAAAAGTGATGTTGTTATTAGGGGGAGTAAAGATCATGTTGTACTCTTTTTCTTAGTCAAGATTTTGTCCCACAGGATTTTACTCTTTTCCTTAGCCAAGATTTTGTCCCACAGGATTTTTCTGTTAAGATTTTTTAACAAAGTAGCTTCATTGTATATTGTGTACTCTTTTTCCTTCACTAGGATTTTGTCCCACTGGGTTTTTCCTAGTAAGATTTTAATGAGGCACAATATTTGTTTATGAACATCCAAGAGGGAGCGTTGTAAATATTATGTTGTGTGGATGTTCATAACTCCTTAGCCCCTTGGGATTCCTTCTCATGGTTAATGGCATTATACCTTATAACTCCCAAATTGAAGGGTTTCAAGTATTGATTTCCTATAACCTCCAATTGTACAATTATGTTGGTTAATTCCTTTCTTTATGTACTTGTAACTCTTTAGGTTAGTCTTCAATATTGGGGTCCTATAAATAGGAGATGATGTACACACATTTGAGACAATGAAGTGAATGAGAACTCCCCCTTAATTTCTCCTCCAATTTCCTCTTATTTTCTCCATCTCCCTCATCTCAATCTTTGTACTTTTCTCATTTTTCATAACTGAAATATTTTTCCTTTCGACAATGTTGTTTTATTGTTCTATTGTGTTCGAAAGAAAAATTGAATTCTTAACTTTTTTTTATATTTCATTTCCTTACTTTCTTAATTTTTAATTAATTTTTTATTTAACTTAATATTACTCTATGTTGAATTTGCTTTTGATACAACTCTATATTGAATTTTTGAACTTTGTGTTTTTTTCTGTCCCAATGATTTTTGTCATTTCATATTTTTCAGCAGTAGCTTAGTACTTTCATTTTCCCAATTAAATTGCTGAATGTAGAAGGAGAACGGAACTAATTAGTTGATTAAAGTTACTAAAATCACAAGACTGGGAGAGATGAGTGAGAAGGCAAAAGAGGATAAAAGGAGAATTATATAATTTTATTACACTGCTTGTACAATAAAATTTTTAATCTCTCATAACAAGAGAGGTTAGGAAAGGGAATGAAGCGGATGGGAGCTCTTGTTCTCTTTAAAAATTATCCCAACCACGTCTCCTTCCCTCCAAAAATTTCGTAGCAAATATGGTTTTATAATTGTGTTTTGGATATGTCAATTTTCTGACCTATCAAAACATAGAACTGTTTTGGAGTTGGTTATTTTGAATTACTGATACTCTCTTTGATCTATAATATAAAATATTGGTTAAGAAAAAAATTATAATCTAAAATATAAAACGTTATTAGAATAATTAATGTGATTTATTATTTTTATTTCTATTAAATATAGAAGAAAGATGAGAAAATAAACATGTAAAATTAATGCAACTTCATTATTTTTTAGGAGTAATAAGAAAACTCTACCATATTACGACAAATTTACTAAGTAAACTAGAGCCGGGAATCAGGGCCGGCCTGGCCCTCCAAGGCCGGCCCTTCAGGGTTGGCGGGTTTAAAAGGGCTGGCCCTCCAGGGCTGAAATTTTAAAAATACCCCAATTTACTAGGCCCTGCCCTTAAGCTACAGGGCTAGGGTCGGCCCGCGGGCATTTGGCCCGTTTAAGAAAAATATTTTTTTTTTATATTTATCAAATTTTTTTATAAAAATAAACCAATGAAATTATTAATAAAAGACATAAATATGAATTAAATTGAGTCACAAATATAAAATATCATCATATATAAATATTGATCAACATCTAAAACATTCATTAACAAAATAACAACATCTAAAAGTTTTATCTATAATGCAATTGTGCAATAAATAAACACTATCATTAATCTTTTGAAACTTCATCATCACTATAATTAATTACTTTTCTTCATAAGTATGCTTTTCTTTCGTAACAAAAATATCAAGTTTTTCTTCTTTATAAGAATTTTATTTTTGAATTTTGCAATCTAACTATTATTTTACTTTAATGTGAGAAACATTGTTGTTGAAACTCATGAATTTCTAATCCAAATTATAGAATCACAAGTTATATAAGTATAAAAATATTCTATTATCAAATATATATATATATAGTTTAAAAATATCAACACATATAATATAAATCAAATCATTATTAAAGTCCAAATTAACCTATTTTTTAAAAATTAATTGGATAAATTATTGTCTAAAACTAAATTTAAGCCATCGGCCCTCCAGGACTTATTTCTCATTTTAAGAGAAAAATATCAAACCCGACCTTTATAATTTTAGAACTTAAACAGGCCGGCCCGATGAGCTCGGCCCGTTTTTCCGGCTCTAAAGTAAACTTTTACTTTTTAGTTTCTGAGAAAAGTTGACCAACTTCGTATGCTACGAAGAGGAGGGAGTAAGATATGACTTCTCTCTACCCACTTTTCCCTTATTAATAAATGACAAACCCTTCACGTTGCTCACGTCCTATCTCTTTATATGCTCTCTCCGACCGCCCACTCAGTACAATTCAATTCACTCTGTCTACCTTCTTTAAACCATTCCATACAACTTCACTCTTTCTTATTCAACTCAAGGAGAGGGGGGTCTCTCCAATTCCCATATCAAATTATAATTTGAAGGTTTCAGATTTCAGATTTTATATAATTATAAATAAAATGTTAAATTTTTTAAAAAATAAATAAAATTAAACTAATATATTTTAGCCATGATAATTTTTTAAAAAACTATTTTATATAATATGAAAAATGGACTATCTAAATTGTTAGTTTAATGGTTGAGATGAGAAGTAGAAAAAAATGAAGGGAAAGTGAAGTAGAGAGATCCTATCACAAAAAGGGGAGAGAGTTGACAATCCACGGAGGCTCCCATTCACGGCGCCTCCATTTTTGCTTTATGACAATCGTTTGGAACAAATGGTAAAACACAATTTGAAATGAATTGTCGTGGCTATAAAATTGAGTTCCAAAATTAAAGAAAACCAAGAGGCGGAGCACGTGCTTTTACGCGATGATATTGATATATATATATGTGTGTGTGTGTGTGTTTATGATTATGATGATCTCAAGAGTTTATGAATTAACTGGGAATTGAAATTTGAATTGATTTTGACATGTTAATGATTTACTATAAATATAATATTTTGAGCATTGATATGTGAGGAGTAGCAGATGTTGATAATAGGAACTATACCAAAAAAGATATAAGGGGGTGAATCATGTATATTTAAGAATACAAGGTGGTAGGGCCATCATGTGTATATTAATTGGTCCTTTAGCCTAATGACTCATTACACTAGTAGACTAGAAGGGGAACCTATGGTTTGGTCTTGTGCTATGTGGATTTTGGCCGGTCCATATCATTTGATCAGTGAGCTTGTCTAATTACCAGTCACATGAATGAGGATTTAGCCCATGAGTTCAGTCTGAGAATATAAGGTGGGTGGATATAAGGGAGGTGAGAGGATTATCAATTGTACTTTGTTATATGCTCTGACAATATGAAATTTGTTTGAATGTTATGAATTTGTAATTGTCTCACTTGACACCTCACGAGCACTTACTTGTATGCTTGATAAGTAGGATTGTTGGTTATTGAGGCTTTTGTCTCACCCGTTAATTTAACACTTTTCCAGGTGATAATTCCCGTTTGGGTCAGTTAGGGAAGGCTTCATAAGTTTAAGCTACTACTGCAAAATTGTAGCACTTCCATGTGCTTCCACCCTTTTGATTGTGTGGGATAGATATATATTGCCATAATAGGGTACTTTCCACATACTCTGATCTGTTTTGAGAATGGTTATTTTGACAATGCACTTTTGATTAACTATTACTGGACTGCATGTTGGTAGAATGCTGGAGGCCTCTAGGTATTTGCATGTGACTCTTTTATATGAGTTGTGGATCCACAATGATCTTTGACACTACATGACTTTTGATTTTAGAAAGTTATGAAAGGTATTATTTAGTAATATCATGTTAAGGGCTTATGGTTAAAAACGATATTTTGGGTTCAGAATGCCCAAAGCCTATTCATTGTGAATCTCGATTTGTATGCAGTTAATTTAGAAAAGCTCTTTTAACCATAATAGACATATTTATGGATTGGTTTAACTCTTTTCTATCATGGTTAATTGCATGTGATTTAGGATGCTTCTATAACCAAGATAGTATTTTTAAATATTTTACAAAGTTTCTTTTCTATCATGGTTAACTTTTCAATGTTGATTAATTTAAAAGTTTAAAAGTTTCGTTATTACATTCACCCTCCTGCATTTTCTTTTCTCTTAACTCTCAACTTTGTCAGGTCATTTTTCTTTTTATCGTGCATCTTTAATTCTTTAGGACAATTGTTTATCTTTATGGCCTTTTCTGCCATCATATCTATGCCAATCTGTCATGCTTTAGGAATTCTCTTAACCTTAGTTAGACTAATACTAGTGACCCGTTACTTACGTAGATAGGAGTTTCTCTCATATTGGGCTTTGCTTGAACTAATGCTCCATTTAAACTTTTTTCAGAACCTTTATCAGAACCTTTATTCTATTTAAACATTTGCCAAAACTTAGCTTTGATACCAAAATAAAACTTCCTTCCTTAAACCCCTTTTGGAATGCATTAGGAGGTGTTACAGTCCAAGCAATTCATGAAACAAATCCATAGATTAAAAATTTAAAATTTGTCACTCCGGTTATTATCCATTGGTAAATTCCAAATTTTCGGTTCAATTTTGAAAATTCATAACTAATTACAAAAAAATCGTATTGAGGTGGTTTAAAATTCTATTTGAAGCTATTTTGATTCTCTATAGAGAAAAAAAAATATAAATATGGACTTGTAGCTACTTTATACAATTAATTCATAGAATTTTACTATTTATTTAGTAAAAACTGTACTTTCTAGTTTCTCTGCCCTGATTTAGAGCAGCCATAACTCTTAGTACACACATACATTTTAAGTGATCTACTAGTTTTTTTAAATATCAGGATGTGTAGTTTAAGCATACCAAATTTCACGGATATATTCC
The DNA here is from genome assembly GCF_004799145.2 of Neltuma alba. Classification (NCBI taxonomy): domain Eukaryota; kingdom Viridiplantae; phylum Streptophyta; class Magnoliopsida; order Fabales; family Fabaceae; genus Neltuma; species Neltuma alba. Next base: position 119,264 of record NW_021635412.1, on the reverse strand, counting down.
ATCATTTTCCTCACTTCTACTATGTCACCATTTCGTGGCTCATATAGGGATAATTTATCCCTCTAAGTTGCATTAATAATACATAATTAATTCTTTTCATGTATGTCCTCATTCCATCAATGCAATAACCATTCCTATACATCATCATAGTCAATTATACATGCCATTATTATTATTTGTCATCACATAACATCAATGGCACATCAACACACAAGCATAGATATCAAGTATATAAGAAAGGTAAGTTCACTACCTTGTAACATTAAGCTTCCTCTTGTTCTCTTTGGCTCCCTTTACTTCTAACTGCCAAGATTACTTGAACAATCTTTTCATTTCTCTTCTCAGAAAGGCCTTAAAATGCCATTTCCCATTTTCTAGAATTTTTTGTAATTTTCAAGCACAATGTTCACTTTTACCCTTTTTCGGCTGATAACCTTTCAAAATTATGATTTTGCCTCTGGTTCGGCGTCACCCCATAATACACCTCATTAAGGCCTCTAACATAACATTTGGTCTACATTTATCTCCATTGCTAATTCCTGGGCCTTGAGACTTCACTAGAATTTCTAATTTTATTTACATTGTAGTCCCTAGAATTTTCTCAATTTGTTGTTTAGTCCTTACAAACCCTTTAACTTTCTTTTTACATTTTCATAACTTCAGCTTATAGGGACTTCATAGCTTGCCTATTTTAGGCTATTCCTAGCATTCCTATGCCCAAAATCTAGGGTGTTACAACTAACACACTCCCTACTAAGATAACATGCATTTATTTAAAGTTCAATTAATAGTTATGTTAATTATACATTTATACCTAACGTCATTAATTTCTCTATTTTTTGCATATAGTACTCTGCGGATACATATTGCATGCAATATTCATCCAGTCAGATAGAGAAAATTATCAAAGAGTTGACAATGGTATTGTATCATCAGTAGGCACATAATAGATAGACAAGAAGACAATATTGATGTTGATATTTGTCATTCTTTTTTATTATATTTGTTACAGTTCAATGTCTTGTGCTTTTGTGTTTGGTACTTGGACAATTTTCTTATGGTTTCTGTAAATGGCCAATTTTGATTTTGGTTTAGTACTTGGCCAATTTTGTTTTGCTTTCTCTTGTTGAATTTTTCATTTGTTATAAAGTAAATTGTATGACTTTTGGTTTCTTAAAATATAATATTAATTTCTGTTTTTAATTTGTTGGCTGGATTGATATATATATATATATATATTCTTTATTCTGTTACTGCCTTTTGTTTTCAGAATGCAGGGGGTTGCTTCTCAATTTTTTTAAAAAGTCCAAAATACTTGACAGTTATTCGATATAGCCATAAAGTGTTTTGGACATATTTGATGGTTATATCAAATGACCATTGAATATAAATAATACTTGAAGTGGATTAGAGTCTTATATTTAGAACTAAAATAAAAATAAAATAAGTTCTTATAGTAAGAACTAGGGGTAGTATTAAATGTCTTTAGCAAAATAGGCTAAAATGAAGAGGGAAAACTAAAATGGGAATAAAAATAAAAACAAATATGCTTATTTTCCGTTTCTCCCTCTATCATCGAGATAACTTTTAATCAACTAGGGGCTATGACGTTGCAAAACCAACATCTTTTACATTCGGAAGTATGTTCTTAAGAGAATAACAGTGAGATTTTAATAAAAGAAAATAATTATCAATGAGTCATAATAACAAGTGAGTAGTTATTATTTCCTACTCTAAAACTTGTCATTTCATATTACTTTGTTGTCACTGAAATTTTTTAGTGATTATATTTTTTATTTGAGATTTCATAACAATTATTCCCATGTGGTTCTTTAGGTGGATCTTTAAATCACTTGGTTTTTTGGCGTCCACTTGAACTTGGTGGTTTGGTAGTATTTTGGGATTGCTCGTTGATGCTTTTGTGCCTTGGAGTATCTTAGGCTGGATTGCTTCTTGGATGCTTGCTTCTAAATGCTTGCCTCCTGAGCTTTTTACTCTGCCTTTTTACATGATTGATCATTTGTGGTTAGCTCGAAATCTAGCTCGTTTTGCAGGGGAAAAAAAAAAATTCTCTATCTTGCCCCCTTCTTTAAAAAAAATTATTAATTTTATTATTCATTTATTTGGGTTAAATTATATACAGCACTCTAAAATATTTTTTAGTAACACTAATTATCCTAAATTAATTACTCCTCCAGTTCTTAATATATGAACTAATTGTTGAGTTGATTTTGGCTCTAAATATAAAACATATTTATCATATCTATCAATTTTTTTCTAAATTACCCATACGTATCTCCCTCAACCATAATCAAGTAAAAGAAGAAGAGATGATATTAAGGAAGATGATTATGGTGTTTTAAGAAAAATATGTCATATTTCTTATAATTAACTAATTTACCTAATTTTTTAATTTAATCAAATTAGTTAAAAGGGTCGTATATTAAGAATCGGAGGAGTAATTTTTAGTGTAATCAGAGTATGTTTTTCAGTTAGTTAGGCCACTAGAAAAATACTTTAACATGCTGAATGTCCTAAAAATTAATTTATAATATTGGGTGCTATTGAGAAAATACTTTAAATACTGAATTCACTAAAAATTAATTAATTTAGAATATTGAATGTTACTAAAAACAATATTTCAGAATATTGGATACACTAATAAACATTAATTAATTTAGGGTGGTAGATGCTATTAGAAAAATACTTCAGAATGCTCGATTCACTAGAAAATAATTAATTTTGGATATTAGTTGTTACTAAAAAAAATACTTCAGCATATTGAATGTCCTAAAAATTAATTAATTTAAGATCTTTAGTGCTACCAAAAAAATACTTCTGGATGCTTGATTCATTGAAAAAATTAATTTAGGATATTGGGTGTTATTACAAAAAATACTTTACAATACTGAATGTACTAAAAATTAATTAATTTAGGATACTGGGTAGCTGCTACTAAAAGAATATTTTATGATGATGAATTCACTAAAAAATAATAAATTTAGAATATTGTGTATTATTGAAAAAATATTTTGAGATATTGAATGGATTAAAAATTAATTAATTTAGGAAACTGAGTGCTACTTAAAAAAATTTTAGAATGTTAGATACAAGTTAACCAAAATAAATAAAAAAATAAAATTAATAGAAATTTAAAATATTTTTGTAATTTTGTGAATAGATTTGTTTTTGTAATTTTGACGTAGATGGGCCCCACTTAATAACTCTATTGTAAATCTGTTTTTCATTGCATAACACAAGATGAATTTCTAGTTTATTATGAGAATAGAAATAACAAGTTTTCATCTTGATATGTAATGAAGTTGTATACTACCTCCAATTCTTAATATAAAAATTAGTTAACTAATTTAAAAAGATGAAGAGAATTAATTATGTTAGTTATTTGTAATAAATAGGTATTGTCTTTTCTAAAATATCTTTGTCAATCAAATGTATTAGTTAGAACTATTATTATTATAAGAACTACCTTAACAAAAATTAATAGATATGGAGAATAAAGTAGATTGGGATCTTATATTTATGATCAAAATAAACGTCAAACCAACTTTTATATTAAAGACCGGAGGTAATATTAAATGTCTTTAACAAAATAGGCTAAAATGAGGAGAGAAAACTAAAATGGGAATGAAAAATAAAAACAAATATGCTTATTTTCCGATTCTCCCTTTATTATTTAGTGGCTATCAAGTTTTGAAACCAAGATCTTTCACATTCAAAAGTATGGTCTTAAAGAGAATAATAATGAGATTCTAAGAAAAGAAAATAATTACTAATAAATCTCAATAACAAGTGAGTAGTTATCATTTCCTACTTTGAAACTTAGCATTGTAGACTACTATGATATCACTGAGACTTTTTAGTTTATGTTTTTTTATTTGAAATTTCATAACAATTTTCTCTATTTTTGTGGTTTTTTTATATGAGTCTTTAGATCACTGGTTTTTTTGGTGTCCACTCGAATTTGGTGGTTTGGTAGTATTTTGGGATTACGCATTGAAGCTTTTGTGCATTGGAATATCTTGGGCTGGATTACTTCTTGAATGCTTGCTTCTGAATGCTTGTCTCGAGCTTTTTACTTTGCCTTTTTGCACTATTGATTCTTTGTGGTTGGCATAAAATCAAGCTTGTTTTGCAGGGAAAAAATTCTGTGTCTTACCCCTTTCTTCTTATTTTTATTTTTTATTTATTTGAGTTAAATTATATGCAGCACTCTAAAGTATTTTTTAGTAACACCAATTATTTTAAATTAATTAATTTTTAGTGTAATCAGAGTATGTTTTTTGGTCAGTTAGGCTACTAGAAAAATACTTTAGCATGCTGAATACTCTAAAAATTAATTTATGATACTGGATGATATTGAGAAAATATTTTAGATACTAAATTCACTAAAAATTAATTAATTTAGAATATTGAATGTTACTAAAAAAATACTTCCAAATACTGAATGTATTAATAAAAATTAATTAATTTGGGATAGTGGATGCTACTAAAAAAATACTTCAGAGTGCTAGATTTACTAAAAAATGATGAATTTTGGATACTTGGTATTATTGAAAAAATACTTGAGGATATTAAATATACTAAAAATTAATTAATTTAGGATATTAGGTATTACTGAAAAAAGATTAACTAGGAAAAATTAATTTAGAATACTAGGTGTTATTACAAAAATATTTTAGAATACCGATTGCACTAAAAATTAATTAATTTAGGATACTCGGTGGTTGCTACTGAAAAAATACTTAAGGATAATAGATTCACTAAGAAATAATTAATTTAGGATACTGGTATTATTGGAAAAAGCTTTAAGATATTGAATGAGTTAAAAATTAATTAATTTAAGACATTGAATACTACTAAAAAATATTTTATAGTGCTAGATATAAGTTAATCTCAAGTAAATAAAAAAATAAAATTAATAGAAATTAAAAAGAAAAAAAAAAGAATGAGGGTATTGAGCATGCCGTGCTTGGAGATTGGTTGAGCATGGCATGCAAACCCTGGGAATGGGGTTGTAAATTGTGTTTGGTACGGCTAATATTTGATTAATTTGAAGGGAACGGGTTCATTATTTTCATTTTATAATCAGCTATTAATTGTGAAAACAATATGGGAAAAACACAGAAATATGCCACTTGAACTTCATAATCCCCAAATGATTTGCTGAATTTGAGAAATTGGGATTATCATGTTAAAGGAAAAGACCAAACTGCCCTTCATTTATTTATTGTTTTTAAAATACCAAAGCCCCCACTGGTCGGCCGGTCGTTGGAGCTCTAGCGGCGGCAGTAACTGAAGCTCCGGCGACCAGCCGACACTTGGTCACCGGAGCTCCGGCGATCGGAAATAATTTTTTTGAAAATTTTTGCAACTTCAGTATAACGGTTAATAACATTTGTAACGCTATTAATAACTTCAGTATAACAATTAACAACAGGTTTTCTAGGAAATTCAATAAGTTTCGGCGCCCGGAAACAATTATTTTAAAAAATTTTACAACTTCAGTATAACGGTTAACAACTTTTATAACACTATTAGCAACTTCAATATAGTAGTTAACAACAGGTTTTCTGGGAAATTCAACAAGCTCCGATGGCCGGAAACAATTTTTTTAAAATTTTTTACAACTTTAGTATAACGGTTAACAATTTTGTGACGCTATTAACAACTTCATTATAGCAGTTAACAACAGGTTTTCTGGGAAATTCAACAAGTTTCAGTGGCAGGAAATAATTTTTTTGAAAATTTTTACAATTTCAGTATAACGGTTAATAACTTTTGTGACATTATTAACAACTTTAGTATAGCAATTAACAACAGGTTTTTCAGAAAATTCAACAGCTCCGGCAGCTAGAAACAATTTTTTTGAAAATTTTTACAATGTCGGTATAACGGTTAACAACTTTTGTAAAGTTATTAACAACAGGTTTTTCGAGAAATTCAAAAAGTAGTATTTTTACAACTTCAATGATGCCGTTAACAAGTTCTGTAACTCTATTAACAACTTCGATATAACATTTAACAACATGTTTTCTTAAAACTTAAAAAAAAAAAAGCATTTGTACAACTTTACGATTACCTTTTTTTTTTGAAAATTTTTACAACTTCAGTATAACGGTTAATAACTTTTGTAACACTATTAATAATCTCAGTATAGCAGTTAACAACAATTCAAAAAGTAGCATTTTTACTGAAAACCTGTTGTTAACTGCTATACTGAGGTTATTAATAGCGTTACAAAAATTGTTAACTGTTATACGGAAGTTGTAAAATTTTTCAAAAAAATTGTTTTCGGCTGCTAGAGCTCTGACGACCAATTGTTGAATTTTTTGAAAAATCTATTGTTAACTACTATACTGAAGTTGTTAATAGCATCACAAAAGTTGTTAACCGTTATATTGAAGTTGTAAAAATTTTCAAAAAAATTGTTTCCGACCGCCAAAGCTTGTTGAATTTATCAGAAAATCTGTTGTTAACTGCTATACTAAAGTTGTTAACCATTATATTGAAGTTGTAAAAATTTTTAAAAAAATTGTTTCCGGTCACTGGAGTTTATTGCATTTTCCAGAAAACCTGTTGTTAATTGCTATACTTGTTAATGGCATTACAAATGTTGTTAACCGTTAGACTGAAATTGTAAAAATTTTCAAAAAAATTATTTCCGACAGCCGGAACTCCGGTGACCAATTGTCAGCCTGTTGCCGGAGCTCCGGTGACCGGCCGGTTAATGGGAGCTTTGGTATTTTAGAAACAATAAATAAATAAAAGGCAGTTTGGTCTTTTCTTTTAACATGATAATCCTAATTTGGTCTCTTGAGATCAAATTGAGATTTCTCAAATTCAGCAGACCATTTAGAGATTATGAAATTTAAGTGTCATTTTTCTGTCTTTTTTCCAAACAATATGATACCCTGACCCTAATTCCATTCGTTGAGATTCTAGCAATCACTCTCGCCGTCCGCTTCTCTCTCCTTGCAAACCTTGCCTTTTGTTCTTTCCTTCGTTTTTTAATTTTTTTGGGTCAGTGCCTTTTGTTCTTTCCTTGCAGCCCATATTTGTCATTCTCTCTTTCTGTAAATCTCAATAGTGAAGACGGATTCTCTCAATTTCAAGTTTGAATTCTTCGTATTTCAGTCCCAAAAAAAGAAGTTTGAATTCTTCATGACCGCAATTTGCTCGGGGTGTTCTTGTTCTTTCTGTGTGCTCTATATTTCTTTCTGCGTTCTCTGGTTGTTACTAGAATACTAGTCTTATTTCTTCTTCTTTCTGACATTGATGCAGCGAAGTATCTGGGCGATAGAGACGTAAAAGGTGGCTGGGCGAGGGAGACAATGACGACACTGGAGGAGGGAGAAATTAGAGAGGGCCAGGAAGACGACATTGAGGAGATGGGTTAAGGAGAAGGACTCCATGATATAGATCTGGTGAACTTGAATGGGAGAAGGTAAGGGCTGGGGATGGAGTAGAAAGCAATGACTAGAGACTGAGGAGATGACCATAAAGGCCGATGAGGAAGACGCTCAACAGGGAGAGGACATTTTGGTTTTAAAAAAAAAAAAAAAATCCCAGGATGACAATTACAATACCAGGGGGAGGGATTTTATTTCCTAATACGGATGAGATTGGGTTGGATCACTTGTTATTCCATACCAGACATAAAAACGTGGGATTAGTCAATCCCAAACCCAACCCCAACCCCTCAATACCAACTACCAAACAGGTTTTGTTTCACTCCTGCAAAAGTATTGGTTTCTTTTGTGTAGTACTAGAGAGCAGCATAGTGATGATAATTAACATTAGAACGAGATTGTTCTAGTGGCTTTTGTCTGCGAACATATTGAAAGGGTGATTACAGTAAACTAATTTGTGACTCTGTTTTTACAGCTGCATATCTCCCAGGAAGAACTGATGTTCCGTGCTTGCATCACTGGCAAAGATGTTCTGAATCCTGAACTTATAAAGGGATTATGGAGAAAGGGTTCGAGGTGAAAACTTATATCCTGCAAAGTTATTTCTCGGAGAAAATTTGGCTTCCCCGAGAAAATCCCTTCAATGCTAATTAAAAACAACTCTCGAAGCTGTATGTCTTGGTGTTAATGGCTTACACAATTTGAATTCGACTGAAGCAGGGTGGTCTCATGTCGTTCATGTATATAGATCAATTACCTCTGCCAGTTCTCTTCAAAGTGCTTTGAGTCAATGCACTAAAATAAAATTTAAATCCCATCATACTGTATTATTTGGCCCCTTTTTTAACTGTATTATATCTGGCCTTAACTTCAAATGCATTGATCGTAGGCTTGTGCTTTTTCTCAAACATCCACCACACAAAAGCGCTCTCTCCTAGGCCGTACTATTCTTAGTCATACAGGTTAAGGGACCCTATAGTAGGTTCATGCCATGCGGACACGGGGCCAATATGCCCAAATTAAAAACGAAGGAAATCTTTTAGTTTTGTGGTCAGCATTGTACATTACCATATATGTCTTTTAGTGCTTAAAAGTCAGAATTTTGTTTTCGAAATAATTGCCTAGTTGTATACATGAGCTGGCACCGTGCTGGATTCAATGCAGGAGACTCTATTTGATTCCACTTGCTCATGGTCTATCTCTTTATATATCCTCTTCAATCATACACCTTCCTTCAACCACTCCATACGCTTTCACTCTTTCTTATTCATCTGCTTTCTCTCTCTCACACACTACCTCCACAAATTTGTCTGAAGAAGTAGCGTCCAAGAGTTACTGTTTGAACATTTTACAGGGCTTCCTCAACGGCTATTTTGGAGGTACATATATTACATCGACGCAAAATATTCTCTCATTGTGTTTCGGTTTCATGTCGCTTTCTGTCTTGCAATATGTTGATATTGCTTAGAAGATTGCATTATTTCTCTTTGTCCTTGTTCTTGCCCTTATTTTTGTTCTTGTTGAAACATTTGGACACTATTTTAAGTTAAAAAAACTGCGGTGCTGTGGCAGTCACAAATTCAAAGTTTTTGTTTCCGATGGATTTCCTAAACAGTTTAGGTTGAGAAAGGAATTGGATGGAGATAACAACCGATAGTGCTACCTCCAGCAAGACAGAAGCCACCAAAATCACATCAGTTGAACCTTTTTCTGATCTCAACAACTGTACCATTATCACAATTGCAGGCATGGAACCTGAGTTTTACAACGCTGCAGTGAAAGGTAACACTGATGCCTTTGAAGGGAAGGGTGAGCAAATTGAGTCAATACTAACCCCAAATAAAAATACAATCCTTCATATACACCTCACAAACTATACCGACAGTGTTTTAGAGACATCTGTGAAAGAGACATTTGTGGAAGAGGTTTTAGGTATGTGTCCTGCACTTCTTTTAAAGACTAATGTCAAGGGTGATACCGTACTTCATATAGCAGCAAGGTATGGACATCATAAAACAGTGAAGAAATTAATTGATTATGCTAAACTTCCTCATATCTATGAAGTTGGAGCCGAGAAAAGACTTATAAGAGCAGTAAATGATAAGAATGACACAGCCTTGCATGAAGCAGCTCGTTATGGTCACAATGAAGTGGTGGGTGTCTTATTAAAGGAAGAACTAGATCATTCATATTTTGGTAAAAATGTTGATGGTGAAACTCCACTTTATATTGCTGTTGAGAAACAATATTGGAATGTGGTAGATACAATATTGGATAACAGTATTTCACCACAATATAATGGCCCCAATGGCAGAACCGCTTTGCATGCTGCAGTCCTTCATGGTGACGCAGGTATTTTATTGTATGAGTTTGTAATTTATCATTTATAACAATTTATCTTTCATTTGGATATCTAATTTTCTAGGAATAAAACAACAACAATTAACTTCCATAGTTTCATGCTTAAAGTAACTTTTTTTTAAAAAAAATGAAATAACAAATTCATATAAGCTCTTTGAAATAACAATCATTTTGATAAAATTATGATAGTTACAATTTTAATTAACATTCTGAATTTCAAGAGTGATCATGTGGGAAAGTAGCAAATTATTTTTAGATAAAATGGATTGTTGTTTAATTTGATGTTACCTATGACAGGAGTAGTGCGGAAGTTGGTGACAAGAAACTTATCAGCAGCAAAACAAGCAGATGAGAATGGTTGGGTTCCACTTCACTTGGCAGCACTTTGTGTAGATTCAGATGTGATAGAGGAGTTGGTAAGCAAAGATAGCAGCACGGCATACATGAGAGATAACAAAGGAAGGACGGCTCTTCACTTTGCAGCACTTATAAATGCAGATACGATGAAAACAATATTAAAATATTGTCCCGATTGTTATGAATTGGTGGATGAACGGGGCTCAAATGCTCTTCACTACACTGCGATGGGAGAAAGTTGTTTCCTATTTACATTGCTGGAACATATCTTTGAAGTTGCACCACTAATAAGAAACTTGTGCAATGAGAAAGATGACGATGGGAACACACCACTTCACCTCCTTGCCCATCGAGCTCCAGAATGGAAGAAAGACTATGATTCTTATCATCCTCTTTTAGATCCACGGTTACCAACCATGTTTCAGTTCCCAAAAGTGGACAAACTGGCATTTAATAAATATGGTCAAACTGCTCTCGATATTGCTGTTGATGTTGTGCCTCCAGATTCAGCTTCTGAGGTAACAAAACACACAATATATAAATTCATTGACTACATTTATGTTGATATTCTGAGCATTTGCATGCACGCATCGACTTTTCCTCAATATCATGGTATGAACTATGTAACTTAAAATAAGAGTAGAGATTGATAGAATAAAAGAAAATTACTATGCTGTGCATTAGTTTTGTTCCATCTGAGTTCTTAGCTATCACACTCTAAATGAAGAGCCCTTTTATATAGCCTTAATACCCACACGTATAAGTTTAAAACATCGCTTTTCAAGCCTGGTAAGTTATGAGACCTTGATTTTATGTTGTTTTAGTCAAGACCGTAACATCTTTAAGAAGTCTTCCACTAGTTTGATTTGGTTTTTTGAATCTATGTAATTGTATTGATCATATAAGTATGGCTAAATGCAACTTATTTATTTAGCATTTATAGGCTGAATCCAATTTAATATGTGTTATGCGGTGCAGAATTCAATGTTAAGGAAATTGAAAACTATTGGAGCAAAGTTAGGAGGACGAGTTCTGGATAAGCATCTTAAAGAGAAGAAACAAGAGAAGAGAGCTGTTGGTGGAAAGGAGAAACAATACAAGACAAGTAGTCAAGATCTTTTAGCTAGAACAACAACAGCCTACGCTGTAGTGGCAACTTTAATTGCAACGGTGACATTTACTGCAGGATTTACATTGCCTGGAGGACTGATTCAAGAAGGGGAAAATAAGGGCTCTCCCATATTAAAGTATAATGCAGCTTTCATCGCATTTGTTGTTACAGATTCTCTCTCATTCATGCTCTCTATTTCTACTGTTTTTTTCCTATTTTTTATATCAACAATTCCAGAAGTTGAGGATGAGGTGGACGAGGAACTTCATGAATTCCTGCTGGGTACTTGTGGGTTTTTAACCATGGGGGCAATGGCATTTATGATCATAGCATTTGGGACAGGCATATATGTTGTCCTGGGTGTTTCTAAAGGTTTTGGTATTGTCACTCTCTTTATTGTGTTTTCCTTTTTCTTCGGCCTTTTTATAGTATATATGAGTCTCAAGAGAAGGACAAAAATTTTTTTGAGCAACGCTTTATTATTGGTCAAGAAAGAAGGATTGAGTTGTCCCAGATTCTCTGAGTCATTGTAGATGGAATTTTATTTGTTAGTCTGTCTTCAACGTATTTCATGTATGTGCTCTTCTCCCCCAAGTGTTACACATACACAGTGCAATACACATATATGTATATGTATGTAGACAATATGCAGACGAGAGTAGTAGTCGATGTGAGATGTATATTATGAACGTGGGCACCTCTTTGCCCATAGACAGAAGTGGTCAGAGATCGACGATTTGGAGGTTTGAGTCCTCTTGCAAAATAGGTTTTACATTTAGTTTTGGAGGAGTATATACATACTGCCATCACTTGCAACATCATATATATACAGTATAGAGGGAGCAAACGTGGCTTAAAAAATATTTACACAGCGTTTTTTCCCATAAATTTTCGCTTCTTTAGTTTAATTTATAGACTAGTTTTGAGGATATATTATAAATTAAAGACAATTTTCTACACACACACTGCCTAAAACATATTCAGGTTTGCCCATATATAGCATTTTCCAAAAATCTCAAGTGTTGATCAATTACAAACTCTCCAATCTCTAAATACTTGCACACCTATTAAAAGAATTGGAAACCGCGTGATAATAAGTATCATATGATGATACCCTGAAAAATAAGAGGCCTTGTCAAAGTAAAAATTACTCTTCTACATAAACTTGGATACTGCAAAGTACTCGCTCTAGTTATTATTATTTATTATATGATATTTTTAACATTTCCATCCTTCTTAATAAAACAAAGTTGTTATATGTTGAATTGCCCAAAAAAAAAAAAGGACTCTAGAGATTCCATTTCTATACTTAATAATAAAAGAATGTAAAAGTCAAACCATAAAACTTCCACCCACAATTTACAATATTACTATTAAAATTAGGAGGAAAAGAAAAATCATTGTATCCTTAACACTTAATAATTTGGTCAGTAAAAGAATATAAAAAGACAAGGACTAGTGAGAGAATACTTTGAAGTATAAAGTGGAGAATAGATGGGAGGGAAATTTTAATGGTTTGATTTGAAAAGTAAAAAAGTAGGGTTAAAAGTTTGTGATCAATTTTTTTTTTACTCTTTTTATGTTAAATCTTATCTTACTTGAGATTTTTGAACCCTCCTTTTCTAATTTTTCAAATCAAACCTATTAAATTTTTTTCTCCATTCTCCTTCACTCCATTTTCCTAGGTACAAATTAGTGATCCAACATTTGTATATGTGGGTGTCACGATAGTGGTTCGACCAATGCTAAAATACAATCTCAAGGCTTGTGGAAATCAAACTATACTGATACAAATATCACGCTAACATTATATTGACCATTACGTGCACGGATGACAGACATTATATTGACTATTACATCCAATAATGCAAGGAAATATAACTAGGCCCAAAAATAAAGGAGACTGAAAGTTTTAACATCCCAAATTTCTGATATTTTCTGGAGAGAATTGCTATGAAGTGTCAAATAGAGAATATAATTACTAAAAGCAGAGCAATCTGTGCTGAGAAGTTCTATGCCAAAAAATGACAATTTATCAATGAAACTTATTAATAATTATTATTTTTTCTTGAATCTCATTATAATTCTCCCTATTTTCTATTTCATTCCTTGTCTATGCGAGTTCTATTATTACTATTTTTGTTTCATAATATCCCACCTGTGTGGCTGTATTAATAATATCATTCATAGTAGTGTAGAAAAGTTTTTCTCTGTTTTTATAAAATAGACGAAAATATCCTTCACAAGTTTTATAACTTATTTTATTTTAACCTAAAGTCTACATTTAGTTCTTTAATTTTATACAAGATTTTAATTTGACCTCTTAACTTTAAGAAACATACTTTTACTTAACTTTAAAAAGCATACTTTTAGTCCTTTAACTTTAAAATTGTTAACAAAAAATCATGATGCTGAGATGTTAAATATTAATAAAATATTCTCAAATGCTGACAAATTAAATTTAATTTTTAAAATAATCATAATTGTTATAAAAAAATATCATTTAAACTAATAGTTTCAGGATTAAAAGATTAAAAATATGTTTTTTAAAGTTAAGGGATCAGATTAAAAACTCAAAGATCAAATGTATATTTTAGTTTTTATTTTATTTTCTTTAGTTTCATATTTATGCCTTCACCCCAGCTGGCGCGCTCTGCTCTCTCCCTCTGCTCATGCACACTTCCCTCAATCTCTCTCCCTCGACGCGTACACACTGTTGCCTCAACGTGGCTTTGATGGTATGGAGCGTTCAGTGAATGGGGGAATCGGAAGGGGGTGGCGATAACTTGGGAAAACAGAGGAGTACCAGATTGGCGACGACGATTCTGTTGAGTGTTGGGAGGAATGCTACTTGGAGTGCAACAACCGAAGATCATCTTTGGGTAACTCCACATTGAATTGGAGGGTCGATACGCGGGCATTACTCCCTGAAATTTTACGAATTTTAGCCACTATTATAATTTATTATGTCAATTAAGAGAATGTGCCGGCAAGAAACCAAAAAAAAAAAAAAAAAAAGAAAGAAAGAAAGAAAAGAAGAAAACTCACTTGTGAAAAATCCAATTAAATGAAAAATATAAATAAGCTGAAGTCTGAAATTTCATATATGCTTTTATAATTGTGATATATCCTACTAGATAATCATCATGATCACGGTCTGCAGTGGCAAGAAATGCACTAGCTAGTATGTCTTTATATCATGATATTGAGAAGCTTTGAGAATTACTCTATTTACTTTCACAAGAAAGCTGCATATTTCTAGTGATTTTCCTTTATGCTTGTCAATTATGCTTTTATTTTTGCCTCCCCCCCCCCCTATCCTTATCTATTACATGGTTTGCTCTATTTTCTTTTAGGATTTTTGCATTCTAGTGGAAGGCCTTGGGTGAATCTCACGTAGTTTTTCTGAACCCACCTGATCCTCTCTTGTGCGGCAGTGTCAAGCTCTTGTGACAGCTACGAGGACTGGTGGTGAGAGCAGTTGATGAAGTTTAAGCATGAGGAGATAGCTAAAAGACTTGTAGAACACAAGCATCAGCTTGTCCCGTCCCGATCTTATTTTTTGTCCCCTCCCGACCTAACATGACTAGGACCGGGATGGGCCAACTTGAACGGGCCTATTTGAATACCATTGTGTTTCTATAATAACAGACATGAAAAGTAGTATTTTCACTTTTGTTTCTGTGAAAAACAACATGAAAAGCAATGCTTTTTATGTCTACTTTTGAATAGGCAAAAAAAGTTGGACTTTTTTCGTTTGTTTGAAATAGAAGGAAAATATAAGGTACTTATTACATCTATTTTTTTTTTATGTTCCCCTAAAAAAAGTAAAAACATCCTTCAAAATAGAGGTAGAGTCTCTGCTATAGCGGTGAACGCTATGAGAAGCGGTGACATTCTTTTCAATTTGAATCGTTCGTTGTAGAAGAGGAAGAAGGCTTAGGTATTAAAACGTTGATTGGTTCCTAATTTGGACGCTGCATCCTCATTGATTCAATTCTTTTTAGTGTATAAATTTATTGACTGTTCTTCTAATAAACTTAATCCTGCAGGTGCTTATTGCATTGCTTGTAAGGCAAGGAAGAAGAATGATGGAGCCACAGTTGTCATTGAATGTATCCATCAAAACACACCTTTCTATCTCTTAAATCATTGAGGGACTATATAATCTTTGTTGATTGGAATATGCCAAAAATCTGAGCTCATTGGAACAACGTAAATGAGCATACAAACATAGCAATGTGATGGGTGGCGGCGATGGAGACGAAGAAGGCGCGGGATGGCAAGGCAATTAAATATGAAGGTGGGTGAATGAACCTGTTTTTAGCTTCAGAGCAATGGTGAATGATGGAAGAGGAATGAATTTTTTTAGTTTTAGAGAAAGAGCAAATGAAGGAGAGAGGAAGGGGCGAGAGGGAGGAAGAAACCGCGTCTCAATTTTTATGGAACCGGATCCTCTCAGAAGCCATTTCCTCAGCGGCCCTCAGAAACCTAGAATCCTGTCCGTTTAAATTATCTAAAAGCCCACATTACGCCAAGTCGTGCATATGGTGATGGCTCAGTGGGTCCCACGAAACATTGGCATTGTCTTCAACCTTGGGCTTGGCTTCTTTCTCCTCTGTCGACTCCCACCCTTAGTGAACAACCATCTCGATCTGGGTTCAGTTTTAAATCATTACCGACATAGACACTTACATATTCTTGATCTGGGTTCCACACTTTCCGCAAATATTTTAACGGGAAACAATAATAATATTGTGCTCTTCACTTTTTTCTAGTTTTCCCTTGCTATGTATGATGTTCCTACCTCCAGGTCCTTAATATAAAACTTCATTTGACTTGTATTTTGATCCTAAATATAAGATTTTAATCTATTTTGTCTCTCATATTTATATATATTTTCCCAATATAGTCCTTCTAATAATGATAGTTTTAACCAACACACTTGATTAGTAAGGATATTTTAGAGAAAAAAACAACACATATTTATTACAAATAACTAACTCAACTTATTTCATTAATCTCTTCAAATTAGTCAACTAGTTTTTATAATTAAGACTAGAGGTAGTATAGTTTTAGGGATACTGATACTATTATTATATGCTGCCACCTCAAATGTTGTAAGGAATCAAACTCCTGACATAAGAAGAGGAGGATGACGATAAGCAGTGAAAAATAGAGGTGGGAGACTAGGGGAACAACCATGAAAGGCCTGAAGATGCAGCAGATGGTTGTTTACTAAGGGTTTGTTTGGTTCGAGAGGAGGAGAGGCGAGGGGAGGGGAGGCGAGAGGAGCCCCTCCCCTCATTTGGTTAAAAATTTTAGAGGGGAGAAGAGGTAAAATGTCCCCTCCCCTCCCCTCCCCCTTCCCATTTTAGCTCCCTTCCAAATTGGGGGTTTTTGGAGGGAAGCCAAATTTTTGGACCATTATACCCTTATAATTTTTTTAATATTCCACTTCTACTCATAAAATATATTATTATAATATTTATTTCAAATAAAAAATATATTATCCTAAGTAACAATAAAAAAATATACATTATTATAATTAAAAATATATTATAAAAATTATTCAAAAATAAAAAATTATTTAAATAAAAAATTATAATATTATAAAATTAATTTTTTTATAAATATATTATTTATTAAATATATTTTAAAGTTGGAAAAAAAGATAGCTTAAAGAGAATAAAATTTCATTTTTCTTAGAGCATATAAAATTTGTTAATTTGGTTATTTAATATATTATTATATTAATTAGAATAAAAAATTACTGTACCAATTTTTTAATACACATATTAACATGATAAAACTGAATTTTTATTAAATTATATAATTTAAATTAAGATGTAAATTAATTTATATAATATATCAATAAAAAACAAACTAATATGTAAGGGTAGAATGGTAAATTGATTATTACTATCCCTATCCTCCCCTCCTTGAATCAAACAAGGAATCATTAAATATCCTCCCCTCCCTTCTTTTTTAATCAACCAAACAAGGTGAGGATAAAACCTCCCCTCCTCTTCCCAACCCCTCCCTCCCCTACCCTCCCATTAAACCAAACAGGCCCTAAGGGGTGGGAGTCGGAAGAAGAGAGAGAAGCCAAGCCCACGGTTGAAGACACGAGACCCACTGAGCTAACATCCATTTTCATGACTTGGTGTAATGTAGGCGTTTAGATCATTTAAACGAACGGGATTCTAAGCTTCTGAGGGGCGCTGAGAAAATAGCTTCTGAGAGGATCCGGTTCCCAATTTTTATCCTGCCTTAGTAGCTATGTTAGCATAAGTAAGTTTTTCCTTAGCGGTCAAGTTTCTGTTAACTTCATAGCATACTTGCTACAAAATTAAACTTCCAAATTTAGAGCCAAGAAAAACTTGGGGGTGTTAAATGTTCCTCAACGTACACTTCTGGGTTATTTTAGCACCTTATTCGATAATTAAAAAAATTACCGTTTTCTATTATTTTAAAATGAACTCATGCTTGTAACCAAAAAAAAAAAAAATGAACTCATGCCCTAGTCCTTCATGTTGTACTTCGCGGTAGAGGTAGTAATATGGGTCAATTTGCAGGTTGTGGGGTTGGCTCATGACCGGTTAGAGTTAGGCAGTGAGGATTGAAAAGGCCTTGTATAATGGCAGATTGGCTCCCACCATGGTAGGTTGATGGTTGAAAAGGCCTTGTGTAATTGTGAATTGGCTTCGGCCATGGTGGGTTGCCAACTATTATTTTCTTTTTTTTAAAATATTTGTTATTTTTAAAATATTTTTTTCTTATACAATATAAAAAAAATATGATGAAATTTTTGTCTTTCCTTCAAATACTTGATTAAAAACATCAAATAAATGATATGGGTAATTTTTTAATTTTTTAGATAGGATATAAAATATAATAGTTAATAATTAAAAAATAAATAAATAAATACATGCAAGTTAGCCCTCCTTGTGGGCTAGGCAGTGTGGTTAAAAGGTTCTGTTTGCTAGTTGGTTAGCTTTTAGTTAACCCTAACTCACTATTATTGATGGGTTCAACTCATATTACCAACTCTGCTTCACAGCACTTGGATTTTTCTACCCAAAACTACATCAATTTGGAGTAAAACAGTAGATGGTGAGTAGTGGCTTGAAGTGTTTTTTTGTTTTGTTTTTTGTATTCAAAATTTTGGAATATTTTTTCAATAGCACCTAGTATGTAGCATTGGACACCCCAAAATAATTTTCAAAATATCCAGTAATATGAATTTTTAATAATATCCAGTAATATTTTTTAGTAATGCTTAGTATCTTAGGTTTAAAGTGTATGTTGCTACTCAGAAAAATATTTTAAGAATAAAATTCCATTAAAAATACTTTAGCACTTCTATTAAAAAAACTCTTATGATGTTTAATGCCATAGAAATTATTTTAATATATTAGATGCCATTACAAAATATTTTAAAATATTAGATGCCAACTAATCAATTATACTCTTGAAAATTTGTAATACCCAATTCATTTAAAAATAAGTCGGTATGACATTATGATATTTAAATATATTCAATTAATGGGATTTGAATAATATTTTAATTGGGATTTGGGTATATTGAATTAAACGAGGAGTATCATTATTAAATGGGATTTTAATTAGAGGCTTAAATGAAAAAATCAATAATTAATTTTGAATTTGAATAATATATTCAAATATATTGAATTAAATGGGAAGTATCATAATTAAATAATATATCAATTAGGATTTAAATGAAAAAATAAATAAATAAATTTAAATTTTTATCTGTTCTTTCTAATTTTTGAATCTCTAATTTCTCATTTGAATGAATAAAAAAAATCACACTTTTATAAAAAGTGAATCCTGAGTTACCGTAAATAATATAATTTATTGGAATTTAAAATTTAATCAAATATTCTAATCCGTGTGATGCACAGGAGAAAAATTTCTAGTTATTCTTAAAACATGTAATATCCGGTTCTTTTAAAAATGAGTCAAGTATGATATTATGGGATCCAAATATATTTAATTAATGAGATCTAAATAATATCTTGATTAAGATTTGAATATATTGAATTAAATAAAAATCACTATAAATAAATAAAATTTTAATTAGATGCACAAATGAAAAAATTAATAATTAATTTTGAACTTGAATAACATCTTGATTAGGATTTTAATATTTTGAATTAAATGGGAAGTATCCTAATTAAATAATATGTCAATTGGACGACTAAATGGAGAAATAATTAATTAATTTTAAATTTTTATCAATTCTCTCTAAATTCTGCTTCTCTAATTCAAATTCTATTTGAATGAATTAAAAAACATATTCTTATAAAAAAGTAAATCTTGAGTCACCTAAAATAGTGTAATTTATTAGAATTTAAAATTTATTCAAATATGCTAATCCGGGCCGGGGGGAATTTTCTAGTTCTTTGGAAAAGAAAACAAGTACTACTCACTAACTACATTTTACCCTAAAGAGATGTTTGGATAGAAATAAAACTATGGTTTTAAAAATACTTTTATAATGTACAAAGTAAATATGTGGAGGAGTTTGTCTTGATTTGTAAAAAAGTGTTTCTGAGAAGTGTTTTTAGGGTTACCCAAACACCCTCTAAAATGATGTAGTTTTGCGGTAAATGAGAGCTATTAGATTAGTCTTCCTCATGCTTCCCTTGTCCACTTCAAACTTGTATAATCAGGGCATTGTCTAGTATGGGGAACATCAATCTAAAGTATTTGTACTACTACTTTAGTCTTTTTTAATTGTTACTTATAGAAAGGAATTTTGATTCTTTTTATTTGTCACTTGTACCATTTTTAATTATTTGTTTTCAATTCTGTCCCTCTTAATTAAGGGAGACAAATGTAAAGTTAAAGAGAGAGAATGGATGAGAAAAAAATATACTAGTTTAATAAGAGTAAAAGTGGAAAATTTTGTGTATCTAATAATTTTCTTGGTAGTGAGAAACTATTATAAGTGACAATTGAAAAGGACCAGAATGATATTTTGAAAAGAAGCTACCTAGGACCCATAAACCCTTTTTTCCCCTCTTTTTCTCCTTTTTTTTGACCTCGGCTTTTTGTCACATTCTTTATATTACTTTTATTTAATCTTTTTCATAAAAACCTTAGTTCCTTTTATAAGATCTCACTTGTGGTTGTCTAAATATTTAATGTGTTTTATTGTTGTTGTCACTAATTAATTCTATATATTACATTAATTAAAAAGTTTACTACGTTATCTTTCATACCTTTTTCTCTCTTACTTATCCCTTATAAATAAGGGCATGCTTGAGAAAAAAGAATCCATTTTTCACATTTTTATTACTTTTTACTAATTTTAATTATTTTTTTAAACCATATAATTTAGTTATCAGGCTCAGATAAAAAAATACCAGAGGGAGTATTTTTTAAAGAATGAGCTTACCGGCTTAGTAAGATGCAAATTGAAAACTTTGTTAATTTTCATGTAGAGTTAATTAATTATATTTAAACAGCTCTTTAATTCCGTTGGAAATATTGCAAATCACTTATGAAAGAAGTCATTAATTAAACTATTTAACATATAATTTGCAGTTTAAATTGAACTATAAATTAGATCTTATATTAAAGAGGAAGTATATAGTATTACATGAAATAATTGTTACATTCCTTTATATATATTAATTTTATTTAATGTAATTTTGTTTATATTTTTTAAAGAAGGGGGTTAATAAGAGAAAAATTAACACTTTGTTAATTTTCATATATTGTTGATAAGTTTTAAACCACTTTTTAATTCTGGTAAAAAAATATTGAAAATGACTTGTATAAAAGGTAAAGAAAGTAATTAATTAAATTATCTAACATATAGTATTATTCATGTGCAATAGACAAATAGCTTTTATATATATATATATATATATCCATAATTATATACTCCTTCCGTTCCTTATTATAAGAGACATTTGATGCTTATGACATGTTCCCATATATAAGAGACATTTAAAAGTTGTCTCTATTTTTTTGTATTGATTTCCTACTTTACCCTTATTTATTTTGTCTCCAACTCATTCTCTCTCTCCCTCCCACTTCTCTTTCTTTTAATAATTTACTTGTTCTCTCTCATACTCTCTCTCCTTATTAATGGGAGTATTATTGGAAAAAAACATTATACTTTTTACACATTAATTGTCTTCAACTAATTTTAACTGTTTTTTTATCAATGTAATTTGGTTATTTATCTCTTATAATAAGAAATGGAAGGAGTATATCATAGTGAATTTTTTTTTTATCTCCTTAACCGACAATGATGTCTTGCATATCAAAATAAGTTAATAAAGTTATACCACGTACAACAATTAGTTTAAACAAATCTTTAAAGCACTGCAACCAAACTAAATGCACAATATGTCTTTCTGTTTGTATGCATGATATCAGGCATCTCTTTTAAAGCTCTTTTTTTTTTTTAATGAATTAAAACCCTTTCCCTCCAATTTAAAAAAACAATAGAGCACCTAAAGGTAAAAGAATAAGGTGAAACATTATAGAAATTCAATTGGCACATGATAAAAAAAAAAAGGAATTAAATTGGCTAGATTATTAGTTCCTTTGTTTATGGATTTTTTTTAATCATGAATTTGTCTAAAAATAATTATAGAGAGGCGCGAAAGGCGCCATCTGGAGGGAGCTAGCCTTTGATTGATTAAAGTTGAACTGCTTGACATTTGGTTCCAAAATTATTTTCTTTTTTTCTGTATTTAATTATCCAGTTTAAAGGTTTACCCCTGATTTTATTTCTCAAATGCACTCAACACCTCAATTTTTTTAGTGTTGCAATTTCACATATAATCCCTTTTTTTTTTCAATTTTACTCATGGTTTTTTGGTACACTTGAGAAATAAGATTAGAGATAAAATTGCACCAATAAAAAAAAATCAAAAGTAAAATTACACTACTAAAAAATTGGGGTGCTCAATGCAACTAAGCATGCTGTCTTTAATTTTTCATCCACATGCCACCTTAGATTTATGACATCTTACTGTTATACAAGCATCTGAATCTTGGTACAATGGAAAAATACCATAATGCTTTCTTCGGACTCTTCCTGTTCTCTTGATAACGTGATACATTACACTTAGGACACTCAGTTAATAACTTATATTCCTTTCTAAACAAAATATAATCATTGGGACAAGCGTGCATATTCTTATAGCTTAGGCTGACAGAGTGCAACACTTATCTTACATCATACATTTTGCTTGGAAGCTCATTTTCCTTTGGTAGCATTTGTTTCATAAGTAAAAGCAATTTTGCGAAGCTTGTGTCACTTCAAATATTTCTTGCCATCAAGTTACACAATTTCATAACTGCAAACAATTTTGTGAACTCAATATAACATTCATACAAAGATGTCTCCACGTCACTTTTCAACCTCTCAAACATTTCTGGACAATCTTCAAGCTCCCCTTCAATCGTGTTGGCCATATCTTCAAGACAATCAGCTTCATATGTATTTGTGTTAAAATTAGTTGATCCACATCTTTCACTTTGCTTTCGACTACTATTACCCACATCTCTTGTCTCCCCCTACTTTGTCCAATGCTTATAACTTTGATCAATTCTATTAATAATTAAGTGGCTCTCACAAACTAATCGTAAAACCCTCTTTAGAAGGCAACATTTAATAGAAGGGTAAATAATGTGATTGCGATAATTGGCATGCTCAACCGTAAACTTAACAAAATATTCTACGTTGTCTCAATATTCCTTTAATAGTGGATTGGTAGACATATATTTCTTATCTATGGTCCCCATCTAATATTAAAATTTAGAAGAAAATGTGATCAGCAACTCAAACATGCTAAGCGAATTAAACAAAGATAGGAAATCAATGAGTCACCATTGATCACATGTTACCCTTTTTTAATTTTAATTCTACTATTCCAACTGTTAACAACTAGTAATTCTAGTCACTAACAACTACTAACTGAAATAAATTAAATCATATGCTATTCCATTTGAAAAAAAAATTGGCAGCATAACACTTAAAAATAAGCCTTTTTTAGGTTTTATGCCCTCTATTTGTAAACTTTCAAAAAATTACTAAATAGCAAACCAATAGCAGAGCAATATCATTATTAATAACAACATTCATAAAAGAAAAACAAAGCCATTTAATTCCAACCAACTTACACGGAAGTTTAGTTCTTCATAATAAAAATAAAGCCATTGAATTTAGAAACAATGCCATCTAAATTCAATCGTATCCCCTTTCAATTGAAAAAATTCAGCAGCATAATGGCTTAAAATGTGCACTTCCTAGGCATTGTGCCTTCTCTTTCCACTACTTTAGCTTCAAAAAATAAATTTTTCAACACTAAACGAGCAAGGCAATTTCAATTCACAAAATCTAACACCTAAAACTATCATCTATGCAAGTTTAATTAAATCTAAGTAACCTAAAACTATCTAAAACAATGCCATTTCCCATCATTTCTTATTCCCTTTCCCTATTCTTTTACATTCTTACCATTTAATGCTTTAACACATTGAAATAATCAAAATCCGCATTGAAATTAAAATAATTACAACCCACATTCAAGCAATCAGAACCCATATTCAACTTCAAACAATCAAAATCAAAACCCATGTTCAACCTCAAGCAAACAGAACCCACTTAAACCAGAACAACCACACATACACTTCAAGCAGCACGAAACAATGCCATTTAACAAAGAAGGAGAAGGAGAAGAAGAAGCCATGACCAAAGCAATACTAGCAGAAACAAACACGGACAATAGAGATTAGAGTGAACTGTGACGCAACATTGTGGAGAGAGAAGGAGACGAATCCACAGACTGCAAAACGCAATGAAGATGGAGGAGAAATCACAAAATCAATAGAAAAGTTTCAAACATCAAGTGGGGAAGGTAGGTTAGAGTGGTGGGAGGTTTAGGGAGAACATGCGAAAGAGGAAGGGCGCATGAAATTTGAAACTGAGTTCGAGCGAAATGTATCTAATTAGTGATTTTAAAACACAGTACTTGACAGTTATTGGATAAAACCGTCAAGTATTTTAAAAATACACTTGATGGTTTTAGTGAACAACCGTCAAATATTCCCATATGAAACAATACTTAACGGTTTTTCGATAAAACCGTTAAGTATTTCAAACAAAAACTTGACAAAACAACTGATACTACTACTTCCAGCAAGACCGAAGCCACCAAAATCACATCAGCAGAACAAGTTTCTGATCTCAACAACTGTACAAATATCACAATCACAAGCATAGAACAAAACTGCAGTGGAAGGTAAGATCGATGCCTTTGAAGGGAAGGGTGAGCAAATTGAGGCCGTACTAACCCAAAATAAAAATACAATCCTTCATATATAATTGAGAAAGTATTCTGACTATGTGTCAGTCTCATGATCAGAGACATTTGTGGAAAAGGCTTTAAGTATGTCTGTATGTGTCCTGCGCTTCTTTTAAAGACCAATGTAAAGTGTGATACCGTACTTCATATAGCAGCCAGGTATGGACATAATGAAATAGTGAAAAAAATTAATTGATTATGCTAAAGCTTATGAAGTTGGAGCTGAAAAAAACTTATAAGAGCAATAAATGATAAGAAGGACACGGCCTCGCATGAAGCAACTCGTTATGGTCATGGAGAAGTGGTGGATGTCTTAATAATGGAAGAACTAGCTAGATCACTCATATTTTCGTAAAAATGTCAATGATTAAACTCTACTTTATATTGCTGTTGAGAGACGATATTGGGACGTGGTAGATACAATATCGGATAAATGTGATCACCACAATATAATGGCCCTAATGGAAAAACTACTTTGCATGCCGCGGTCCTTCATGAAAACGCAGGCGATGCAGTTTTTTTTTTTTAAATGATTTTGTAATTTATCATTTATAATAATTTTTCATTTATACATCTAATTTATTAGGAACAAAACCACAACAACAAAAAAAAAAAAACCGAGATGCTTAAAGATAAAGTTGGAAGCTGTAAACTTTATGATGTTATGGAATGAAGGACAATACAAGAACTCAAATAAGCTTTGTGATGAAATTGGATCGAGTAAACTTAAGAGACTATATTGGTATTAATGCTCAGGGGCGCATGATTGGTGGTTTGTAAATTAAGATATTTGTTTTATAATTTAATTTTTGAATGCCCATAAAGGGTTTGATGGATTGAGTGAAAGAGTATCATTAGATGTTTTAAAAATTATGAGGAACTTCTTTTGCTTACTTGAACATGTTAGTGGTGACATTGAATCACTTATGGTGCAAGGATTGTTTATTATTGAAATTGAGAGCTAGCTGATGATAGGTAACTGTAAAAGATGTGAAAATATAGGTAGTTATAGATCGTTATGGCTGTTAGGAAGTTTAGGAAGTTAGGGAAGTATGCGTTAGATATGGGAAGCCATTAGTCAGTGCCTATATAAATAGAAAAGTATGCAATCAAGATGCTACGCGTAATCTGACCCAAGTTATATTCTGTTGATACACCTCGTCTCCCTCCGTCTCTTCTCTCTTCTCTTCTCTTGTTCTCTTCCTCTTGTTCTCTTCTCTTCTTCCCTATTTGTCTATACTTATGAAACATTAACACTTCAAATTTCAAGAGTGTTCATGTGAGAAAGCAGTTAACTATTTTTAGATGAAACGGATGGTGTTTAATTTGATATTATCTTGACAGGAATAGTATGGAAGTTGTTGACGATAAACTTGTCAGCAACAAAACAAGCAGATGAAAATGGTTGGGCTTTACTTCACTTCGTAGCACTTTGTGCATATCCAGCTGTGGTAGAGTTGCTGGTAAGAAAAGCTAGAAGCACGTCATACATGAGAGACAACAAGGGAAGGACGACTCTTCACTTTGTAGCACTTCATGAAAATTCATATGTGATGAAAAAGATACTAGAATTGTCTAGATTGCTATGAACTGGTGGATGAAAAGGGCTTAAATGCCCTTCACTACACTACACTACACTGCAATGGGAGAAAGGGATTTCCTAGATGGAATAAACCATATTGTACCACTAATAAATGAGTTGTGCAATGAGAAAGATAATGATGAGAACACATCACTTCACCTCCTTGCCCGTCAAGCTCCCGAATGGAAGGACATCAATTATTATCATCCTCTTCTGGATCCACAGTGTGTGAAAGTGGACACAATGGCATGCAATAATTTCCGTGAAAGTGCTCTTGATATTGCTGTTTATGTTGTGCCTCCAGATTTAGCTAATGAGGTAACAAGAAATAACATCTAGCTCGTTACTAAACATTAAAAAATATAACATGATAAAGTACTTTTATGTGTTACGTGGTGCAGAATACAATGTTGAAGAAATTGATAACTATTGGAACAGGTTGAGAAGACGAGTTCTAGGCACTACTACCAAAAAAAAAAACAACGATGCCATTTTACGAAGGTTAAAAAGAAAAACGCCGTGAAAAAAAAAATTAGTGGCATTTTTGAAATTATAAGGAGTGATTGTTCACATTTTATGACGATTATTAATTTAATCACTGTGGAAAGATCTTTTAACAGCGCCGTCAAAAGATCTTTCCACGGTGGTTTTTAATATAACCGCCATAGAAAGTTTTAAACTAAATCCTATTGCCCGTTTTCGTTTTCACAGTTTCATAGTTACACAGCGTCGTGGTCCCCTGGTCTATCCCACTACCCAAACTGCATTTTCTGGCAAATCCTTACCTTTTACTGTCATTTTTGGTCTTCCATTTGCCGCCTTTTTGCTTGCCGCCATCTTTCGCTGATCATACTCATCTTTTCTTGCGTTTTACTCTTCTCCCATTACGTGAGTTTCCTCTTCATTCATTCTTTTCTTTTTTTTCTTATTGTCTTGGATGTTTTGATGATATAAATCTCTTATATATCAAATGAGTTGATTGGTTTCACATGTTAGACATTTTGCATTGTTTCTTTTGAGTTTCTTGTATTTTTAAGGGGTTGGTTGATGCATTTGGAATTAGAAAACCATAATTACTTCCTATACACTACATTAGAAACTTGTTCAAGGCTTCAAAGTTGATTAATTTTTAATTTTGTAATTTTTTAATAATTTTATGATATTTTATTTTGAATTTTTGTCAAATTTTTGTGATAAACTTTAATATTTACCAATGAAAAATCTTTAAGTGTTCTGGCCAATTTTTTTTTTGGTTATGAACCTTGATTGATGATAAAGTGTTGTTTGAAATTTCATGGCAAATGGATATCATTTGTGTTCCCATTTTGGATTCAGAAGTTTTAACTTTAAGAGAGTATCTTTTATGCTGAGAGTTGGTTGATGATATTTGAAATTAGATAAATGCAATTACTTCTTATACACGGCATTAGAAACATGAAATCTTCAAAGTTGATTAGTTCTTAAGTTTGTAATTTTTTAAAATAATTTTTTGATATTTTATTTCAAATTTTTGTAATAAACTTTGAGATTTACCAATAAATAATCTATTAAGTGTTTTGGCCAATTTTTTTTTATGAACTTTGATTAATGACAAAGTGTTGTTTAAAATTTCATGACAAATAGATATCATTTGTGTTCCCATTTTGAATTCAGAAGTTTTAGTTGGAAGAATCTTTATTTATTGGATTGGTTTGAAATTGCTACTTTCGTTTTGTTAGTTATAGTTGTTCAAATGTATCTTGTATTTGTTTCTTATATTATTGGTTAGTTGATTGATTTATTTTTTTATCGTTTAAATAATTTGGGATTCGTTATATTTAAGGAGAAATTCTGTAAAAAATTTTATAAAATAAAAATGAAATTCCCTTAATTTGTAATTAAGTGTTAGTTAATTTTAATTTATTGACTAACACTTAATTATTTTATTTATTTGAATATTTAAATTAAGTAGTTGGAATTGAGCTTAATAACTATGCTCATTAACTCTATAGAACAATGGATCGTACTTGGATGAAAGTTAGGAGAATAGCAAAGAATACGAGGATGGGGTTGAAAGGTTTTTTGAGTTTACTCAAAGAAATGTCCCCAGTAAAAGAGATGGCTTGTATTTTTGTCAATGTGTCGAATACTTAAACAATAGTCAGTGGAGTATTTTTGAGATAAGAGAGCATCTTATCTGTGATGGGATAAATTTGAGATACACAAATTGGACATAGCATAGCAAAATTAAAAAGACTATGCTATCTGGAAAGGATAAGATTGTTTTGGTGATAGAATTTTGGACATGTTCTGTGACATAAAGTATGAGTCCTTTGCTCATATGGAAGCTTGTGTAGTGATGTAGAGATGTCTTTGTACCCAAAGTGTAAAGATGATTACACAAGGTTGGCAAGCATGTTAAAATTGATGAATTTGAATGCAAGAAGTTGGACCGATGCTAGTTTCACTGAATTGCTCGAATTGTTGAGTGATATTCTTCTACAAGGGAATTCACTTCCAAAAGGAATGTATGAGACAAAGAAAATTGTGTTCAATGGGTTTGGACTATGAGAAGATACATGTGTGCCCCAATAACTGAATATTGTTCAGAAATGAGTATGAAGGGTTAAATAAGTGCCCTAAATGTGACACTTCAATATGGAAAGTGAAGAAACATGATGGTGCTATGATGAGATGACCAAGATCCTCCTTTGAAGGTATTGTAGTATTTTGTAATAATACCACAGTTTAAGCATTTATTTTCTAATGCTACAAAAGCAAAGAACTTGAGATGGTATTCTGATGAGAAAATATGTAACAAAAAACTTCGTCACCTCGTGGATTCTCCTTAATGGAAAGCAATAGATCAAAAATTTCCTCAATTCAGTAGTAAGGCAAGAAACCTTCGACTTGGGCTTTGTAATGATGGAATTAATCTATATGGTAATTTTAACACCACACACAGTGCTTGGCCGATTCTCCTCGTAATTTAAAACTTACCTCCTTGGTTATGTATAAAAAGAAAATATATCCTGCTATCTTTAATGATCTCAGGACCAAAACAGCTGGGAAATAATATTGATGTGTATCTAGCACCTTTGATTGAGGACTTGAAGAAATTATAGGAGGAAGGTGTTGATGTATTTGATGCATATAAACAAGAGATCTTCAATTAACATGCCATGATCTTCACTGTAACATCCTAAAAATTTGAACCTGGTAGATAAGGGAATTAAAATAGACCAGGGGCCAGTTAGTGTAGAGGGGACATAGTTCTCCCAAGTTTTGAACGAAAACCCAGATAGTGGCTGGGCTAATATATATTTCCCAAAAATTCCTAGAAAATATTGTAAAATAGAATTAAGGGTCAAGAAAAAGTATTTGAGGCCCTAAAGGAATTATTGAAAGAAAAATAAATTAATATAAAATTTTCTACATTTTCAGGAATTTTTTGTTACACTAAGTAATAGTAACCAAAATTAATTATTTAAAATATTTAGAGGTCTCAATAATTCTGAAAAAAATATGAAAAAATTTCTTAGAGGATTTACATAATTTATAAAATTGTTCCTGACTTCAAATAATGAGTAGGTTAGCTTTAATAATATTTAAAGGGAATTATTGTTGGTAGAACATCAGTTTCGTTGGAAATAGAATTTAAAAGATTTCAGAGTGATTAAATTTTGAGAAAAATCATGAAACTTTGCTACACTAAGAGAAAGCTAATGATACATTGAGATGAATTTTCTAAGACAGTAGATTAGACAGGATACAGGAAAAATTCATCCGCTACTGCACCGGTAATTAGTATAATGTCAGAATACCCGGGGAAACGTATTTTTCTACAAATTTTTTCAGCTCAAATGGCTCATATATCACTCCTAAAATGGCCCATTTACAGGGAAATAAAAATAAAATGGGTTTTCTAGAAGGTAATTAAGAGGAATTAATCATGAGAAGTTAGCCAAGATTAGGCTAATTAATTTTGGCATGACATAAGCATGTGACATCATCACCATGACATCATGTGGACAAGTAACAAGATCATGTTCTTGAGGCATAGGATTTGTCCCTTATTTTTGGAAAAAAATGGAGGGCTAGGATTTGTCCACCTATCCCTTATAATTTTGTTGAAATTTAAGGGCTAAGAATTAATCAAATTGCTACAAATACACCCTCCTACACTCATGAATTTCAGCCAAGAGGACCTTTGGGGAGACCTTGTTGCTATTGAAACAACACAATGAAATATGTCCTCCCATCACTATACTCCTCCTTATGACTCCTTGACATGGACCCGGACCTTATGTGCTAAGCAACCCGGCTAAAGTTCACCCTACTCATATCAAGTGAAAGGGCCCCTCCTACACCTAAGCCGCCCAAGCATGGAGCCATGGAAATTAGTAGTGTAAGCATGCTGTGTAGACTTTAAGAACAATTATCCACCACATAATAAATCCCAACCTCCATGCATAGTCACAATATAAATTAAAAATATCAGAGTTCTTTAAACAATGTACAACAGATTTTCATTTTTTTAATAACATAATATTAGTATATCATATTCAACAAAACAAGAAAATAGAATTTCTAATAAAATACAATTCATGCATAATTAGATCGACATACTTTCCACTTTATCAAAATTTTTTATATGAGAAAATACATACTTTATTCATAGACATACTTTGACAAATTAATTTGAGAAAATAAAAGCATAGTAAATACTTTACGATCCAAAGCATACATATAAAATAAATTA
Source organism: Neltuma alba (assembly GCF_004799145.2). Taxonomy (NCBI): domain Eukaryota; kingdom Viridiplantae; phylum Streptophyta; class Magnoliopsida; order Fabales; family Fabaceae; genus Neltuma; species Neltuma alba. The sequence goes on along the minus strand of NW_021635412.1, from coordinate 88,324 downwards.
ATCTCAATTACCTCAACTCGAAGTTTAACTTTACTTGAGAAATAAGAGTACGAATTACAAACTCCGAAACGCAAAATAATCTACACAACAATATAGATACAATTTAATATATAGAAATAAATAATTTAATTATATAAAACTTATTATTAATATATATATTTACTACCCATAATTATAATTCTAAATTAAAATTCTCAATCATTTATTCTAACATCATTTAAAATTTTTCTCACTGCAAACAATCATTTAAACCACAAGTTTACCTAAAATTTTATTTTATTTAATTGTATAAAATTCTTAATTTATAAGTTAAGCTTCAAATTTCAAAAATTCTCTAATAATATATTCTCAGTATTTTCAACATTCTAAACTAATTAAAATCTTAATAATATATCAAAGAGCCCAAACAAATTATTTAACTCAAATTTAATCGGTATAAGTGTCACATATATATATCTGAAATAAAAGGTTTTCAATTAAAATTTAATTTAAAGTTCTAAAAGCAACAAATTGATAAATATAAACTGATTAAAATTAACTACTCATTTACCTTTAAATTTTTATGGTCGTCTATTCTCAAAATTCAATACTTACTCCATATCTGAATCCTAATATTTTCTTTAATCACCATAATTATATACCCATTAGGTAGATCTAGTTGAGTAGAATAATTTTTATAAAGGAAGTTTTGTGATTAGGAGTAGTTTTACCTACCAAAAATAAATACTAAAGCCTAAAGGAGGAGAAAAATGAAGGAGGACGACGAGGAAAACGCATTTTCTGCAACATGTAATGTAGTTAGGAGCATATTACACACAATGATCCCATGTGATAATTGAGACAATTAAGGTTTACGACCCTATTGTAAAAAATGTTTTCTGTAATCCTTTTATTTCAATAAATCAAGTTTTCGGTAAATACTCTTTACTCAAGTAATTACATGGTAAAATTTCATTTATCATGAATTAATTTTTCTTTTTCAAATATATTTAAATCATAGGAATACAAATTAGAATGTTACATGTAGCATATATGAAGATATTGAGATGAATGTATAAATTATAAGTAGTCATGTTTAGCCTTGGCCTTTATTAGAATTTGGTCTATACATGCTATGACATCCAAAAATTTAATTTGAGGTTTAGAGTTAATTAAGCTTGGACTAGCAAGAAAAATTGAGCTATTAAGTAGTTGAAATTGGAAGTTTGAGGCTTAGAAATACTAAAATTGATAGTTGGAGGCCATATCTCTAAACCTTTTTGAGTACTCTTGGAAGTCGGGCATTTTCAAGGGCCAAATGATCTTACTTTTAAGTGATCCATTTTGTATTGGAAAATAGACATCTCAAGCCTTCTAAAGAGGCTTAGTTTGTAATTTTTGGAGATTCATAAAGCTATATATGAATTTTTGAAGTCGGCCCTTTTTGTCTGTGTTGTTTGTTAGATGTTCGCTGTAGCGAACAAAATAGAATGTTAATTATGTTGTTTGCTAGATGTTCACTGTAATGAATGCGTCAAAATCTGGTTTTATAAACCAGTTGACAGCTGCCAAAAACAAAGGGGAGTAGGAAGAAGATTGATTGGGCTCTGTTAGGGCTTCATTGTTTGGCCTTTAAAGAGTATTTTTGAGCTTCTTAACACTCAAGTGAGCTTCCTAGATTTTTGAAGAGCAAAGTTGTGAATTCTTTATGTTGAATATAGAAAGCTAGGAATATTGTTCAAGCTTTTACACACACACATATATATGTATATTTTATATGCACCGAATTGGTATGGGTTTAGAATGGGGGAATGCTAAAATAAATAAATTTGTTATCTTCTCCTTTGAAGTTTAGAGGAAGGAAAAAAAAAGAAAAAAGAAAAAGACTTATTAGGATGAATTAGTCAAAGTTGCATTGAATGAATTGTTATGGAAATTCTTGTATAAGTTTTTATTTGGGAGAAACGTTTTGATTTTAGGACATTGGGGAGAATGAGGAGCAAACTTAAATCATAACTGTATAAACTGAAACAATGTATATGTTGGGAGCACAGCAGGTGAGTAAACAGCATCCTATGATATTTTTATAAATGATATGGTTTTTCAATATATCATATTTTAAAATTATATTATCAATTTTAAGTAATACTTGTTGAAAGCGAGTTTGTTGGAATTATATCATTTGTTCTTGAGATTTGAATGTTCAAATGAAATAACAATTTTATTTATGGTTAGCTGCTTGATAATTTTATATCTTTTCAGTCTTTACAAGTTTTTATGCATGAAAATTCAATAGAAATATTTCAAGATGATTTTTGTGAAATGTTTTATTTTTATGTGAGCTATTATTAATTTAAAAGGATTTGTTGACTCATGGAACTTGAAAGAAATCAATTGAGATTTTGTAAAACTTCATGCTGGGGTCTTCTTTTATTATATATGTTTTACTAACTTTTGTTATTAAAGAAATATATTTTCTGTTGCAAGTGGCTAATTGACCCTATGCATGCTTGAAACATTTTTGAGAGGACTAAATACAGAATGCTGGTTACTAACAGCAGTATTGATAGCCCTTGGGGTGCCATGTTTGATATCAAGTTCGCTTGTTATTTGTGGCTTTGGCCATGCTTGTTATTCGTGACTTCGGTCGTGTTTGTATTTGTGGGTTCAGCTACGCTTGTTATTTGTAACCTCGACTATGCTTGTTATTCGTGGCTTTGACTGCTCTTGTTATTTGTGACTTTTGTTGCGCTCATATTCATGGCATCAGCTGCATTGTTATTCGTGACTTTGACTGCACTTGTTATTCGTGGTTTTAGCTGCATTTGTATGGGTGCGCCATGGTTAACATTGAGCTCGCTGGATATTCGTGGCTTTGGTCGCGCTTGATGGTTACCTGCCCTCGTGGACTGTGTATCTACGCTTGTTGCTTATTTTGTTGAGGTCCTCACTTGAACAGGGTTTTTCACACTATTTCATGATCTGATTTTATAAGTTGTTTAAATATTTAGTTATTCTTGTAATCATGAAGTTCTTTATATAATTTCTTTTATGTCTAAATAGCTTACTCAAAAATTTAAAATCATTGGTAAATCATTTTACAAAATAATGTCTGCATAATTTGTTATTTCATCATGTGTTTATCTTATTTTTATTTATGGGATGTTATTCACAAAAGGGGAAAAAAAACCAATTTTGGCCTCAAATAACACCACTGACCCTGCATCTCCAGTTGAACCATAAGGGATTTCATTGCTAATCAAGCTTGGAGATCTTTTCTTGGAGGAATTGGTAATCCATGGAAATCTAAATTTACACTTGTAATTACTTTTATAACTTAGATGCTTCATGTAGCTTATATGCAAGATCCTTATTTTCAGTTGACATGTTGGTATTATGATCATAAGGAATATGTTTATATATATATATATATATATATAAATGAATCAGAAATGGTGTATGTCCTAGAATATTATATCAATCATGATATTGTGAAAGAAGTTATAATGATTATGTTACATAATTATTTATATGTTTTAAGGTTTAAGGAATGTGAATTCTATCATATTCTGTGCCGGTCACTCCTTAATTTTCGGGATGTGACAAGTAGACTATATAGTTGTTAGCAAGGTGAATTATTTTCATGCCATATTAAAATGTATATACTCCTGTGGTTGTTATTTATTTTGTAACTTAGATGTTGCTTTTTATTGTTGTTGAGTGTTGTTGGAGATTCTTCTACATTTATAAATATCAATTTATAAGTAAGACAAATTAGTTTGGATAAAAACGATGAATATAAATAATTTATCATAATTTAGTAACTTTTTTAATTTTTCCAAATTAGTCAACTGGGTTTTATATTAAAGATTAGAAGTAGTATTAAAATGTCTTTTTAACAAAAGAGGCTAAAATGAAGGGGGAATCAAAATCAAAATGGGAATGAAAAATAAAATTAATGTGCTTATTTTACCGTTTCTCTAATCATCCCCTAAATACTCTTAACTAGTGGCTATCACTTTACTATTACATTTTAGTTTCACTCCTGCAATAGTCTTGGTATAATTTGTGTAGTACTAAAGAGCAACATAGTGATGATAATTAAAATTATAACGAGATTCTTCCACTAGCTTGTTTGCTAACATATTGAAAAGTTGATTACAGTAAACTACTACCTCTGGTCCTAAAAGTAGATCTTATATTTAGAATCGGAGGTGGGAATTTGTGACTGTTTTTACAGCCTTGTGTCTCCCCAGGAGAACTGATGTTCAATTCTTGCCAGAAAGTTCTGAATCCTAAACTTTGTAAAGGGATCATGGACAAAGGAGGTGCAATGCCGGGAGAGGTTATATAATATTTGACATGTTCTTTGAATTTGTGTTGTGTGTTTATATATATATATATATATCTGTGTGTGTGTGTGATGTCTGGCTATTGTTTGACCCTATAGGAACATTTAGATGTAACATCGTACTATTACAAACTATTTTCTGAAGCCTTTGCTGGTTCATCTCTAGCTTGGTGTCTGATTAACTTATGGTCAAGATGACTTCTTAAAATAGTTGCATCATATATTGAATACTGATGTTGATTATCTCGTCCTTGTGTTGTTATATTAGACCCCTTTTGCTCAAAGCAGCTCAACAGAACTGATTCATTCAGCTTAGGCATGAACAAATGATGTGTTCTGTGTGATGTTTGGCATCCAAGTTATGTGATGCCAAACTGACTTCTCTTCCTTGAATAGCCGCTTTGGCTCAACATGTGATGTTTGGGATGGCTTCTGAGAAAAAGAGCTTCTCAATAAAAGTTGAGTTGAAGATGAAGAAATTTCCTTTGACTTTAGGCCTTTGGCTTTTGTTTAGATGTGAATGTTTTAAAACTGATTTTCAGTATATCATCCAAACAAGTTTATGCCAAACTAACTTTTTTTTTGTTTTTGGGGTTAATAAAAGCCTATCCAAATATAAATTACATTATGCTAATTAACTTTTATCTCAACTTGAGTTTGCAAATCCCAGTTAAAAGAAAAGTCACTTTTGCCAATGTTAATTCAAATAAGCCCCGATCATCCAAAAAGTAGCTTTATAATTGACTGCAGCTATGTTGTTCGGCGTAAAATGCTGTCTGAACTACCTTCTGAAATCATGTTAATTGTGATGCTTGCCCTTCATCATCCTAAATGTCATTAAATTTTGTGGCCAAGTAGGACGACATTAAGTTTTATGCTGCTACATCGAGCCATATTCTTGTTACGCATGTGCTGAGTTACAAGCTCATTTCAGGTGGCATAATCACCCAGACCCGCTTTAAGTCCTGATCAGATGCGAAGTTTTTGGGGGATGGCGATTGTTGCAGCCCTCTTTTGAGCCAACCAGCATTGGCTAGTTACAAGGAGGAGGCTGAAGATGACGTGAGAAATAAAAGAAACGGGGTTCAAAGTTAAAACTTGTATCCTGCACAGTTATTCCTGGTAGAAAATTTGGCTTCGCCCACAGAATCTATTAAAAGAAACCCCATCAATGGTTATTGTTATATTATACTCCTCCGAAGGTTGTCCCGAGAAGCCTAGCTATGACTTATGACAATAGTCCTTCCATCATTAGGAGGAGAACTCACAGTAATTAAAAGCAACTCCTAAAGCTGTATGTCTTGGTGTGAATATTTTACACAATTTGAATTCGATCGTTGCAGGGTGGTGTCACGTTGTTCATGTATAAATCAATTACCTCTGCCAGATCTCTTCAAAATGCTCTGAGTCAATGCACTAAATAAACTAGATGGTGCTGTCCCGTGCGTTGCACGGGGAGCAATTACTTTAAATGAGAACCTCACCTAAAATAATGTCTCTTTACACTTAAAAAAAAAAAAAAATCAAAGTGTTAACGCTACAACCATTGAAGAAAACACAGGACTGCTATTGAAAAAACTGAGCTCCCTCTCTCTTGTATCGGGCGGTTCAAGCTTTTCTTTTATGGCGATGCTTCCACTTAACATTTGGAGAGCATTTTATTTGCAGTTCTCTAAGTATCTCCGAATAGATTAAATTGGTATTTGGCTCTCTCTGTTTTTTTTTCCCCTCTCTAACCACGTCCCACCACGTATTGATGAAAATATCTGATATTGTAATTAGGATGAATATCATTACTTAGTAAGGGGGGAAAAAATCTCTATTGGGCCTATAATCCACAACATATGACGAAAATATCTAAAGCTAAAAAATGCGTAATTTCCAGATGCTTTTCATAGTGCTTAATTATACTGTACAGCGTTTTTTATTTTGGCCTTTTTTATACTGTATCGTTTGGCCTTAACTTCAAATGCATTGATCTTATGCTTGAGCTATTTCTCAATTATCTTCTCTTTTCTCAAACCTCCACCACACAAAGGACCCTTATAATAGGTTCATGCCATATGCCGACACTGGTCCAATATTACCCAAATTAAAAGCAAAGGATATTCTTTTAATTTTTGTGGTCAGCATTGTACATTACGATATATCCGGCTTTTTGTGCTTAAAAGTCAGAATTGTGTTTTAACGATATTCGTTACTGACCTATCAAAAAACAGAACTGTTTCGGAGTTAGTTGTTGTGGATTAGATTAAGATAAGATATAGCTCCTCCCCACTTACCTTTCCTTTAAAAGTAAATGATAAAACCCTCCCATTGCTCTCGTCCTTGTTTCTTTATAAGTTCAACCACCACTCAATACACTTTACTCTTCTACCTTCTTTCAACCACTCCATACAATTTCACTCTTTCTCATTCAACTCTCTCCCCCTCACTCACACTACTTCCACAAATTCATCTGAAGAAGTAAAGAGCTACTGTTTCACCCTTTTACAAGGCTCCCTCAACAGCTATTTTTAAGGTACTTAACTACTTATATTACATCTACACAAAATAAGATCACATGGTTTTTCAGTTTGATGTAGCTTTATGTCTTGCTATATTGATATTGCTTAGAAGATTGCATTATTTCTTTTTGCCCTTGTTCTTGCTCTTACTTTTATTCTTGTTGGAACATTTGGACCTATTTTAAGTTACAAAAGCTGTGGTGCCGTGGCTGTCATAGCTGAAAATGTATATGTTGGCTAGTGTGGGATTAATTAATTTCAGATCCATAGGGACAATTTCTTATAGCAGCAAGAAGCCAAATTTTATGTTTGAATTCTAATCCATCTAATTGGCAGTAGGTCAAGGACTCAAGGCTGACTCAATTTTACTTGATTCTCGCCCATGCAGTGGATAAATAATTAATATTCCATGGGTATGATAAATCACACGCCACAGATCCAATCCTTCATCCGTAATTATCATTATCTATGTCTGTTTTAGTGTTTCCAAAAATATAGAACTTGACTTTAAGAAAAAGGACGAAGAAAGAGAGATATTCGGCATATAGTTATATTGTCTGGCATAACCAAAATACAGAGGTTTCATTTTTGAGGGATTTTATAAACAGTTTCAGTGAAAAAGGAGTTGGATGGAGATAACAGCCGATAATGCTAGCTTCAGCAAGACAGAAGCCACCAAAATCACGACAGAACCTGTTTCTGATCCCGACAACTACACAATTGTCACAATTACAGGCATGGAACCTGAGTTTCACAAAGCTGCAGTGGAAGGCAACATCAATCTCTTTAAAGAGAAGGGTGAGCCAATTGAGTCCATACTAACCCCAAATAAAAATACAATCCTTCATATACACTTCACGAAGTACACTGACAGTGTTTCAGAGAAATTTGTGGAAGAGGTTTTACATATGTGTCGTGCACTTCTTTTGAAGACCAATGGGAAGGGTGATACCATACTTCATATAGCAGCAAGATATGGACATCATGAAATAGTGAAAAAATTAATTGCTTGTGCTAGAGACTCTGATATTTATGAAGTTGGAACTGAGAAAAGACTTATAAGAGCAACAAATAATAGGAAGGACACGGCCTTGCACGAAGCAGCTCGTTACGGTCACAATGAAGTGGTGGATGTCTTGATAAAGGAAGAACCAGATCACACATATTTTGGTAAAAATGTTGATGATGAGACTCCACTTTATATTGCTGTTGAGAGACAAAATTGGGACATGGTACATACAATATTGGATCAGAGTAGTTCACCACAATATAATGGCCCTAATGGCAGAAATGCTTTGCATGCCGCAGTCCTTCATGGTGACACAGGTATTTTATTTTATGACTTTGTAATTTATCATTTAAAATAATTAATCTTTCATTTATATACCTAATTTCCTAGGAATAAAACGACAACAACCAAAATTAACTAACATGCTTAAACTAACTTTTCTTTTGAAAAAAAATGAAATAACAACTGATATAAACTCTCTGAAATAATTTAACAGAATTGTTACTGATTATTTTAATTAAATTATGATAGTTACGATTGAAATTAACACTTCAAATTTGAAAAGTGTTCATGTGAGAAAGTAGCTAATTATTTTTAGATGAAATGGATGGTGTTTGATTTGATCTTATCTATATATGACAGGACAAGTGCGGAAGTTGTTGACAAGAAATTTATTAGCGGCAAAAGAAGCAGATGAAAATGGTTGGGTTCCCCTTCACTTGGCAGCACTTTGTGCACGTCCAACGGTGTTAGAATTGTTGGTAAGCAAAGATAGAGGCACAGCATACATGAGGGATAACAAGGGAAGGACGGCTCTTCACTTTGCAGCACTTGCAGATTCAGTTAAGATGAGAACGGTATTAAACTATTGTCCAGATTGTTATGAATTGGTGGATGAAAAGGGTTTAAATGCTCTGCACTACATTACAATGGGAGAAACTCATTCCCTACGACTATTAAAACAAATCATACAAGATACACCGCTAAGCAACTTGTGCAATGAGAAAGATGATGATGGGAACACACCACTTCACCTTCTTGCCCGTCAAGCTCCCAAACGGAATCGTTATCATCCTCTTCTGGACCTACAATTTCCAAAAGTGGACACAATGGCATGCAATAAATATGGTCAAACTGCTCTCGATGTTGCTGTTGATGTTGTGCCTCCAAATTCAGCTGATGAGGTAACAAGAAATAACATCTAGCTAGTTATTAAAAATTAAAAAAGAAGACACAATATAAGGATTTATTTTGATATTTTGGGCATTTGCATGCACGCTTCTACTTTTCCTAAATACCATGCTATCACTACCAAAAAAAAAACACACTTTCAAAAGTGACAAAAAAATTTGTCATTGAAAGTCTTCAATGATGACTTTTTTTGTTGTCGTTGAAAATAACACTTTCAGTGGTAACTTTTGAAGTTGCCGTTGAAAGCCTTGATAGGTACGCTATCAGAAAGTTGCCACTCAAAGTTAGACTTTCAGTGGCAGTATTTTTTGTCTTCGCTAAGAGACAATACTTTTAGTGGTAACATTTTGAGTCACCACTAAAACCTATACTTTCAGTAGTGATTTTTTACGGTTACTGATAAAACTCATATTTTGGGTAGCGACTTTTTCTGTCACCACCGAAGATCATACTTTTAGATGGCAGCGATATTTTTTAGTCATCCCCAAAGGTAAGACTTTTAACTACAATTGTTTTTATGAAAAATGGGTATAATTTTTTTTATTTTTTGTTTCGATATATTATTTGACATATTAAAATATGAAATATGTTATTTATCATAAATAAATAAAATAAGGTAGTGAGTTTCTATTTTCATGGAAATTTTATGCATAAATTGATACTTTAATTCAAAATAAATGATACATCCACACAATTAAATATTAAATCAAATGAGATTTTTATGTCCTCTCACACCTGAATTAAGATAATCCTATAGATATATTAGATATAATCACATTTTTTGTCGAAATAATATATTTAAATATATTTATATAATGCTAAATGATTTTTTTAATAGTATCTTGAAATATAATACGTATCATATAATATAATATTTAATTTTTTGCTAATTTATACTTAAAAATAAACATCATAAGAATTAAAAACATATTATAAAATTTATCAATAATGTTTTCAAAAAGTATGCAATACAATTTTTTTTAATTATTTTTATATATTAAAAATTTATCTTTATATCTATAAAATATATTTTAACTCATTCACTAATATTTTATATGAATATTAAAAATATGACATAAGAAATTAAAATCATGATTTTACATTAATTATATAAAAGAATGTTTTAAATATTATATTAATATATAATTTAATATTTGATTTCATTTTAATATAGAAATTAATATATGTGTGTGTGTGTCTGTGTGTGCGTGTTAACTTAAATACATGTGTTTAATTATTAGATTTATGTACATCACACATATTAATAGAGATTTATACATTATGAATACATGATGTTAACAATAGAATTTGTGCCGCGACTGGTGGGGTTTCATTTCAGCTTCCGTGTAACAACACTCACATTATAACAAGTAGGTCCCAGGTTCGAACTTGGGTGCAGACAACTTGTGAGAAACTGAAAGTGGGGTGGCAAGTGATGTGGTGTCATGCCGTGAGGGTGATGTGTGGTGATGACATGGCATCATTTTTATGCCACTTTCAGTGGCAACAAATGTCACGCCTAAAGATAATCTTCAGCCATGGCTGTTTTTACTACCATGGGAGCTAAAAGTACTTTTTAGCGGTGACTCATTTTGTCGTCGCTGATGTGTATCAATAATAGTCGCTATAGCGGTTACTTGGTGACAACTTTTTGTCGTTACTAAAAATCAATTCTTTTACAGTGTATGAAGAGCAGTACTTTTATAATAGAGAATGATAGAATAAAAGACAATATAGATATGTCATGTGTTTAAGTTATTGTTAAAAAAAAAATTAGAATATTCATGTATTAATTTTGTTCGATTTGAATTTTCAGCTATCACACTCTAAACGAGTGCTTTTATAATGAAGCCTTAATACTGACACATACCATTCTTCTTCAAGTTTGGTAAGCTAAGAGACCGAGCTATTCGATTTCGTATTGCTTTAATCAAGGCTGTGACGTCTTTTAATAGGTCTTGCACTAGTTTGATTTGGTTTAATCTAATTGCATTGATCATATAGAACATTAGTGAATGCAACTTACTTATTTAACATTTATAAGTTGAATCTAATTAAAGGTTCATGCAAAGATGAAAGACTTTTATGCGTTACAAGGTGCAGAACACAATGTTAAAGGAATTGAGAGCTATTGGAGCAAGGCTAGGAGGACGGGTTCTGGATAAGCACCTTAAAGAGAAGAAACAAGAGAAGAGGTATGATTTAGCAGTTGGTGAAGAGGAGAAACAATATAAAACAAATGGTGTATCGAAAAAATACAAGACAAATGATCAAGATCGTTTAGCTGGAATGGCAACCACCCTCTCTGTAGTGGCAACTTTAATTGCAACAGTAACATTTGCAGCAGGATTTACGTTGCCTGGGGGATTGTTTCAAGAAGGAGAACATCAGGGTTCTCCCATATTAGAGTATAATGCAGCTTTCATAGCATTTGTTCTCACAGACTCTCTCTCATTTGTTCTCTCTATTTCTGTTGTTTTTTTCCTATTTTTCTCATCAGCTCTAGCAAAAGAGAAGGATGCGAAGCAGGAACTCTCTGAATTCCTACTATTTAATTGTGGGTATTTAACCATGGTGGCAATGGGATTCATGATCACGGCATTTGGGACAGGCATATATGCTGTCCTGGGGGTTTCCAAAGGCTTTGGTATTGTCACTCTCTTTATTGTTTTGTCCTTTTTCTTCATTATTGCTATAGTTTTTAAGAAAGCCTTTTTTGGAGTACCGCAAAAAAGTGCGGAAAAAAGTCTTGAACAAGATTTAAAACACGGGGTGGAGTCCTATGACAATAGAGAAAGTGATATCCAACTGTCCCAGATTGTTTGAATCATTGTCAACAGAATTCTATTTATTAGTTTTACTTCATGCATTTTATGTATATACTTTTCTTCCCCAAGTGTTACTCGCACATTACACACACGCATACATACATACATATATATATATGTAAAAGGTATAATAGTCAATGTGAGATATGTATTATGAAGGTAGGCACCTCTTCTGCTCTATAACAAGTAGTAAGAGGTCGATGATTTGAAGGTTTCAGGGCGTGTTTGGTAACCTTAAAAAATGCTTCTCAGAAGTACTTTTCCGCAAAATGAGGCAAACTCCTCCACATATTTACTTCGTAAATCGTAAAAACACTTTTGAAACTATGGTTTTGTTTCCATCCAAACACCCCCTTAGTCCTCTTGTGACAACACACAGAGCATACAGAGAGAGAGAGAGAGAGAGGAAGCAAACGTTGCTTAAAAATATTTATACAGCATCTCTCATAAATTTTTACTTCTTTAACTTAATTTATTGACAGATTTTGGGGGATCTACTATAAATTAAAGACAATCCTACACACACACACTCCGTAAAACATATTCAATTAAAATCTGTCAACTCTCCGGATATTTGCACATCTATTGGAAGAATTGACAGCGATATGATAATAAGGATGATACGATGATACTGTAAAAATTAACAGACCTTATCAAAGTCAAAATTGCTCTCCTACATAAACTTGAATACTGTGAAGTACTCGCTCTGGTTCTTATTATATGGTATTTTTAACATTTCCACCCATCTTATAAAAAAAAAGTTGTTATAAATTAAATTGTTCAAAAAAAAACTCTAGAGATTCCATTTCTACACCTAATAGTAAAAAAGACGTAAAAGTCAAATCATAAAACTTCCCCTCATAATTTACAATGTTACCATTAAAATTAGGGGGAAACGAAAAATCATTGTATACTTTTACATAACACTTAATTTGGGCCATAAAAGAATATAAAAAGACAGGGACTAGGTGAGAGAATACTTCTGAAGCATAAATTGGAGAACAAGGGACAAAGCAAGTAGTGATTATGTGGGTCGTACCATAGTGGTTCGACCAATGCTGAAGTGCAATCTCAAGCCTCATGGAAATCAAACTACACCGATGTAAGTATCACAATCACACAGACCTTGACCCAATAATGCAAGGAACTAGTAAATATAACCAGGCCTAAAAGTAAAATGGGCCCAAAGCTTTAAGATCTCATATTTTCCAAAATTTTCTATCTCACCCCTTGTCTATGGGAATTCTATTATTACTACTTTTATTTTCATAATATCCCACCGATGTCTCTATATTAACAGTATCATTGTTAGTAGAGCCTGTAAAAATTTGGTGGTACAATCCAACGGATGCAATCCAAAGTGATCCAATCCAATTCGATCAGATCAAAATAAGCTCAATAATTAAGTCTGATTAGATCATATCAAAGTAGAGTAACTAGTCAGACCTCAATTGTCTGGCTGGGGTGAATTTTTTTTAATATAACTAGAGGTTCTAGACTTCTAGTATATTAGTATAATCTAGTTACCTTTCTTTCTCAATTTAACTTTTGTTAGAGTGAGGTTGAAATGTTTTTTTTAATCTTCATTCATTTCATCCTTTCTTTGTATTTATTTATTTTTTGGTTTAAATGGGGTTAAAAGGAATATTCATTTTATCATTAACCTTGCTGATTGGATGCATCATGCAATCATTGTTGGCTTTATCTAACTTTTCTTAGCAGTTTATCTCAGGATTTTTTTCCCCTTTTTGTACAGTTGAAGTGAGAAATTGTTAAGCATACTTCTTCGTTCCAACCTAAGTGCAAAGAGACAATTGTCAATTTGAATTAATACAAGTTGACTATCCGAGCTATCATCCCTATTTTTATTTTATCAAAATTAAAATGGTGCAACATTCTGTGTTCAGTAAATAATAAAGTCTCAAGCTTGAATCCTTTATATGGAAAAAAATGAACTCGATCTAAAATAATTTATACCCAATATGACTTCTAGAGACGGGTTGATATTAAGTGGGAAAAAAGACATTATCTTTCTCAGTTGAACTAAGTGGAAAAAAGACATTATCTTTCTTTATTGAACTAACTAAAAACTAAGTCTTATCCAAAATGCATAACATAAATCATTTATGATTCGTGAATGAAAGATTAGATATATTTTATATTTTAGGTTGATAACACCCCAGTCCGAAACGTAGAAGTTACTTGAGAGTCTTATCCATTTGCTTGTCATTTCAAGTGTTGGGAGTCTGTTGTGGGAAGCTCTCCAAATAAAAAATATCATTCTCTCTGGGCTTCCATATTCCTTTTCAAACTTTCTGTTTCGGGGTTCGCAGAGTAGTTTAGCTAGAGCCTAATAGGCACTAGAAGTAGTGAACTCCCCTTTAGAGTTAGATTTCCAGATAATCAAGTCCTCGTCTTGCTCGCAAATGAAGAATTTTCTCCGCTGTCTGTTGTGGCATGCCGGTATCGAAACATTCCATGACCCATCCTCCTTTATCCCTGACACGCATTCTCGTGTTTATGCTTTCACGATTCTATACTTGATCTATGAGCTCTCCCTCACCTTCTAGCGAACAATCCAGCCACACATTCGTGATATTTCCACTTCTTGGCTCTATTGCTATGTGTTCCTCAAAGAATTCCCTGAGTTTTGAAAGTTCTTTCCATAGACTCGAGTCCACATTCTTCACCTCTGGTACATCTCTAAAATGTTGACCTCGCCTATGCTTTCCATGCAACACTTGAACCCATAGCGCATTGGGTTCATTATTGATTTTCCATATCAGTTTCAGCAGCAGAGGTTCATCAAGTTTAAATCTTTAATTCCCCCACCCCCCAAAAAAAAAAAAAAGGATCTTTTGGAAGACACATTTTATTCCAACCTATTGCATGCCATTTTCTGTGTTTCCTCCAAACAAATAGTCTTCTGCCCCAAAACGACATCGTTTTGGGTAAAATATAAATAGTGAGTATTTTCTTCCTTTCTAAAAGCATCCTGTAGTTTAAAATATTTTTTATTAGCATCTAATATTTTAAAATAATTTTTAGTACATTTAACATCTTAAAATATTTTTTTAATACCATCTGTTATCTAACATCTTGTACCAAATAGCCTGAAATATTTTTTCAATAGCACCTAGTATCTTGTCACCTTAAAATATGTTTCAGTAATATTCAATATTTAAAATAATTTTTGGTATATCTAATAGCCTAAAATATTTTTCAGTAGCATTTAGTATGATAAGTTTAGGGTGCTCGTTGTTATTAAAAGAAATATTTTAAAAGCAAAACTGCTCTAAAAATTATTAATATTGAATGTCATTAAAAAAATATGTCAACCTTATGATCACTCTTTAAATGTTTTTTAAAAAAGAGAGAGAGAAAAAAGGTGTCCACCATCCACATTATGCCCCCCAAAACAGAGTAATTTTGGGGTAGAAGAGGACAGGAGCGGATTAACGGAAAAAGAGAGAAGCCAGGCTCTTTCTTCATGTGCTCCACTATTTTGCTTGAAAAAAAGCTACCCACCACTTTGGTCCAAAAAATACAGAAAAGAAAAGAAAGAAGCCACCCAGAAACCTCGTTTTTAAGGGGAAAAAAAACTTTTTGACCTTGACGCATTCTTTACATTACTTTTATTTAATGTTTTTTTATAGGGCAAATTTCACTGTAGGACCGCACAAGGCAATTAATCTCAAAGAGCTCCCAAAACTTTCTGAAATCTCACTGCAGGACTAAGGGGCCAATCTGATATTAATTCCACAAATGAAATGACGCCACTACCCTTAGCATCAGGTGAACCAGTCCACATGTGAACGGACTGATTCCACGTGTGAATATATGTATTTATTCTGCAAATTGGCTAGTTCTCCTTGTAAATGCGCTTTCCCGCACTTTTTCCCTCACGGATGCATGCATCAGGTGAACCAGTCCACATGTGAACGGACTGATTTCACATGTGAATATATGTATTTATTCTGCAAATTGGCTAATTCCCCTTGCAAATGCGCTCTTCCGCACTTGTTCCTTCACGGACGCATGCATTAGGTGAACCAGTCCACATGTGAACGAACTGATTTCACGTGTGAATATATGTATTTCATCTGCAAATTGGCTAGTTCCCCTTGCAAATGCGTCTCCCACACTTGTTCCCTCACGAACGCATGCATCAAGTGAATCAGTCCACATGTGAACGGACTGATTCCACGTGTGAACATATGTATTTATTCTGCAAATTGGCTAGTTCTCATTGCAAATGCACTCTTCCGCACTTGTTCCCTCCTACTAGGGGCAGTGGCGTCATTTCATTTGTGGAATTAATATCAGATTGACCCCTTGGTCCTATAGTGAGATTTCAGAAAGTTTTGGGGGCTCTTTGAGATTAATTGTCTTCTGCGGTCCTACAGTGAAATTTTCCCTTTTTTATATTTTTGAAACAATGGGTTTAGTAAGAGAAAAATTGAAAACTTTGTTAATTTTCATGTGGAGTTAATTAGATATCAACTGCTCGCTAGTTCCGGTGGAAATATTGTAAATCACGTATAAAAGTGAAAGAAGCAATTAATTCAACTATTTAACCTATAGTACTATCTTCGGTCCTAATTATAAGATCCTATTTGTAGTTTATAAAAGAGGTCTTATAATTAAAACCGGAGGTAGTATTTAACATAGAGTTTGTAGTTAAAATTAAACTATAAATTAAATTTTATATTAAGCACCCAAGCTGCGTATAATATTATTTAAAATAATTGTTACATTATTTTTTTTATATTAGTTTTATTTAATGCAATGCTGTTTATATTTTTCTTAAGAATGGGGTTAATAAGAAATAAATTATAATTTTTTTAAATTTTCATATAGAGTTAATAAGTTTTAAACCATGTAATTCCTGTGGAAATATTGTAAATGACTTATAAAAAATGAAAAGAAGTAATTAATTAATTAAACTATTTAAACATATAGTACTATCATGTTAAATTATATTATATTTGAACATTGATATGTAGATAATTAGGTATACAACTAGTATTTACATATCTGTGACGCACAAATAAGTTATCCATAATTTTATATACGACAGTGAAATATTTAATGTCCTCAACTAATAATGATATCTTACATATCAAAATTAGTTAAAGTTATGCCTTAATAATTAATTTTAACAAATATTGAAAGCATTGCAACCAAACTAAATGCACAATTTGTCTGGACATCAAGCATCTCTTTTAACGCTTTTTTAAAGCTTTCTTAACTCTAAGGTTATGAATTTAAACCTTCTATGAAAATATAATAAGTGTATGAATTATAGCAATATACATATGTATATATCACATTAAAAATGATAAGTGCGTCAATACTAACGTTATAGATTGGATTTTACTTATAATCTCATATTATCATAGTGTCTTTCCGTCCAATTCAGGAAAACAATAGAGCACTTAAAGCTAAAAGAATAGGGCGAAATATTATAGAAATTCAATTGGACGTGAAAACAAAAAAGGAATTAAATTGGCTAGGTTATTACTTCCTTTGCTCATGGAATTTTTATTTTATGAATATGTCTGAAAATAATTAAGAAAGAGAGGCGCGAAAGGTGCCATGCGGAAGGAGTGAGCCTTTAATTGATTAAAGTTGAACTCTACTTGACGTTTGGTTCCAAAATTATATGCTTCTTCCCTTTTTCTTTTTTACGAACACAATGATTCTCACTCTTTATATAATTATCTAAGGAAAAGGTTTATCCTGATTTTATTTCTCAAATACACTCAGCACTCTAATCTTTTTAGTGGTGCAATTTTATTCATGATCTTTTTTTTTTGTTTAATTTTATCAATATTTTTTTTTGTGCATCTGAGGAATAAGATTAGGGATAAAATGATACAAAAAAATGATTGGTAAAATTGTATTACTAAAAAGATCAAGGGTATAGTTGCACCTTGACACAAATATTTATTTATCAGATATGATGGGGTTAAGGTGCAAATTTGCCCAAAAAATTTTCACTGAAAGCACTGGGCACCTAGGATTTTTTTTTTTTTTTCATTCATTATTTCCCAGGAAGCTTCGAATCATCACAATTTTGCCCTCTAACATTAAAAATGTTAATGGCCAATGTCACTATCTTAATTGTCAACATTAGTTTTTTAATGGCAGGGAGCAAAATTCGTATGATTTTAAAGTTTTAAAGAAATGTTGAACTCAAAAAAACTTCTTAATGTCCAATACTCCCAAATGAAAACTTCGAGACACCCTAAACCCAACACAGTGTTTTCTTTTCTTTTCTTTCCTTTTTTTTTTTTTGAGGCCCCTTTGTTTATTCCCACCAAATTGCATCGAATACAGAGAAATCAAATACTCTGCTACCAAACTTGGCCTAATTGTCCATGAATGCGAACTACTGTTTGCATATAGTTGGTGATGTTCTATTTCTTTATATACCCTCTTCACTCATCTACCATCCTCTCTCAACAACTTCATACACATTCACTCTTTCTTATTGAACTCTCTCCCTCACTCACTATACTTCCACAAATTCATATGAAGAAGTCGCATCAAAGAGTTCCTATTTCACCATTTTAGAAGGCTCCCTCAACGGCTACTTCTAAGGTACTCATTTTACACCCACACAAAATAAGCTCATATGGTTGTTATGCATCATGTTTGGGTTTGATGTAGCTTTCTGCCTTGCTATATATATCATATTGCATAGAAGATTGCATTATTTCTCTTTGTCCCTCTTCTTGCTCTTACTTTTGTTCTGGTTCCAATACTTAGACGCTATTTTAAGTTACAAAAGCTATGGTGCTGTGGTAGTCACAACTGAAAATATAAATGTTGGCTAGTGTGGGATTCATTTCAACTCAATGTGCTGTGTTAGTCACATTAAGGTTGTGCGAAGGTTGAAAAGCTTTTTCTCA
Source organism: Neltuma alba (assembly GCF_004799145.2). Lineage (NCBI taxonomy): Eukaryota > Viridiplantae > Streptophyta > Magnoliopsida > Fabales > Fabaceae > Neltuma > Neltuma alba. Next base: position 69,542 of record NW_021635412.1, on the reverse strand, counting down.
TATGAGTCATAGGTTTCGACACCAGTAGTTCACAACTCGATCAATTCCTATATCAATGGTTGTAGATAGATATTTATATCATTTACAGGTGCTCTTGTCAGGAATGATCATGGACAGCAAAAAGGAGCTTGGTTTCATGCACATCCAAGGCGGGAGATTGTACAGAATTAACACCACAGGCCATATACTATAACTAGTGCTCATGTTACCAAAGGGGATTAAAACCATTGGTCACCAATGAAAGTCAGACATTTCTAGGATTGGTGGCAAAATCTGCTGAGTTGAATGCTTTCCATGCCTCAGAATCTCATGGATGTCTTAACTTGCAGTCTTAATTTTTGTCAACATCATGCCACCTCATATGCTACGCCATTTTTTATGACATATATATTCTCTACAACCGTGGCTTCAAAAAAAAAATACCTAAGAATTGAACTATGAAAAAATATATTAGTTTATTAACAAAATAATTTAAAAAAAACAATAAAGCAAATATATCAGTTTATTAATAAAACAATTTTAAAAAATAATAAAGCAAATATATTAGCTCAATAATGATATATTTTTTAAATAAAATTAAAGCAATCATATTAGTTTATTAATAACATAATTTTTAAAAAATTAAAGCAAATATTAAAGCAACTAATACCTTAGAATCTTTGCAAGGTTCTTCTTCTGCTTTTTCCCCTTTTGTGTGGGCTTATACCTAGATGTCTTGCCTCTTATACAAGTCTCCCTACTTGCATGCTCTCTATGATATAACAAACAATCATTTGGGCAGGCATCAATTTTCATGTAGTTTAAGCTACGCTTGTTAATCATCTTCTTTGCTTCATAAAAGAACGATGGGAAATCCATATGAGAGAATGTATCTATCAATAATTCTAGGAGCATTGACATTGCCTTGTTTATGATACCGCATAAGCATTGTACATGATATAGCATTACCAAGAATGATAACTTTGAGTACTTTGTACACCCATAATATAAAGGCTTATCAGTTTCATCCATGAGGTCAAAAAAACTTCGAGCAGATTCATTTCTTAGGAACTCTAGTTCAGGTCCCTCTATTTTTTCAATGGATATGTGTTTGTGAACCACAAATGCATCACACACAGCGTCATTGATAGGGTTAGACTCCTCTACTTCAACTCCCATTCAAGAAATTGCAGGAGTTGACTGAGCAATTGTATTGTGTTGTTCACATAGAAAGACCAAAATGTATAATTTTATGGGAAAGGCTTCAAAATTAAATGGTCTCTAGCAATATTTTGTGGGTGCTACTTGTTGAAATTGTATTTAGGACATGGACAAAGAAGCTTACTATTAGTAGTTGCATGTGTAGAAGCAAATTCTAAGAAGGCAGTTAATGTGGCCAAATACCTTTGGGATGTACGTTGTAACTTGATCCATGTCTTATCAATGATTTATGCAAGTACAGGCAGGGAAATATTTCAGAGAAAAGTTCAAATTGAAGTGCAAATAGCATTTGGAAATGTCTTAAATGGTCAAAAGCAAGAAAAGTAACAATCGACAATCTGTACCAGTTAAAAAACCACAAAAAATTGAAATAAACCACTTTTAAGACCAAAGGTCAAAAATTTAGAGCAGTTAAATAACCGCTACAAAGCTCAAGCGCAGGCAGCAATCAAAATTTCAAATTTCAAATTGTAGCGGTTAGCTGAACCGCTACTAATCCCAACAGTCGATCAACTTGGTGGTGGTTACGTAACCGCTACAAATGTTAGTCCAGGGGGAAAATGTCATTCAAAATTCAAAATTTGAAACCGCTACTAAACAAATAAATTAAGATAGTTTTTACTTGAATTTCATCTAATCAAATAACATTTAATCCAAACGAAAATGGCTACTAATCACTCATGTGCATGAATATCTTTCATTTTTAATTGAAATGTTTGTGAATTTAATCCAAGCAATTTTGTATTTAAGTAAGGTGTTATATTTATAGTATCAGAGTAGAGGTTCTGACAAGAAGTTAGGATGCTTTGCTCGCATAAGGTACATAAGTTATTTATAGCTCTTTACTTATGTGTCGAGATATGGATATTAATGTGCACAGGCACTATGAATTAAAGATAAGGAATGGTCTTAAATGCTCTATCATGATCTTGAGTTTAAAAGATAGGTTTGGAATAATGTTTTTTATGGCTAAATTAATAGTTTGAAATAGGGAGTTTAACTTGAGGATAATTTAAGCATTGTTCTTAAATCTAGAAATATTTTTAGATTATGAAGGATAGTTGAAATTGATTTGAAATTGATTGTGTAAGGTTTGCTTGAGGTTTCTAAATGGGGGATAGGAACTCTAAATGATCAAAGAATGTTGAAAGATTTAAGTTGTTGAAATTTAAAGCTTTGAACATGGGAATTAATTGGAAGTTGCTATTAAATGTCTCTTGATATCAAAGGCTATTTTAGATAGTTATGAGAATTTTGAAGGTGAAATTGTTATAGGCATTGTTTGAAATCTTGAAAGAAGTTATACTACATAAAGGTATAAAGGTTAATGATTATATATTGAGGGATGAAGATTGATTGTTATTAAATTATGGTGGGAGAGTTGGAAAGTTTAGACAGTGTAAGTATATTATAAGGTACTAAATATTAGTTAGGACATATTTGTGAGGATTGAAACTTAAGAATTATGTAAATGGTGTTGTTAAATTGAGGTGTAGTGTCAATGAATAGGAAAGGAGTGTTTGGCCAAAAGACATACAGGATAATTGAAGTTAAGAACAAATATTTTAAAGAATTTTCTTCTTTGATCTTCTTGATATCAATCTATGTATTTGACCTACTTCCCTATTTTGAGGTTTTCACCTCCCAAAGCAATCACTTTTTCTATAGTCAAGGTTAGATTCTTTATGCTTTCTTTCCCATTGTAATTTTCTCTTCATTTGTTGATTACGCTAATCCATGATTTTTGCTGCTTTACTTGCATCCATAATGTATTCAGATTGTAAATTTGTAACTGGGTATGGTAGCAGAATATGATAATGTTCAATTGGCATTCTTAATTTACGCTATGCGGTTTTTGGAGTTTTATGAATTATTTGATTATCTTACCATGATGCAATTAGACTGTAATTTGTATAATAGAAGTGGACATGTTTGAGTTGACTTTAAATTTGACTCAAAGCATTAGATTTAAGCCGACATGATAAATATGTAATAATGGTGTGGTTCTAGGATTCAAAAAGAGTGCTTTTGATTTCCATCCCATTAGAAATAAAATAGAAAATATATAACTGAAAAAGAGATGATTTCACTAGCATGGATGATTACTATGTACATCTTTTTACTTGGAAATATCTGCTTGCATTAAGTAATTGTCAAATATCTAATCTAATTTCAAGCTTATTTTATTTTACTCATTTTAAAAAAATATAGTTCTTAACTTTGTGCTATGCAAAACTTTTCAAGATGGTTTGTGACCACAAGATGCTGCTAAAATCTTGGAAAAAACACTAAGTGAATAACTTCAATGGTACATTTCACTTTCTTTGTATATATTTGTCTATGTTTTGTAATTGATTATGCGTTTCCTTCAGTGTAGAATTTTAATTTTAATTTTTATTACATGAGGTGGTTTTATTGCTTATTGATAATACTACTCTTGCACTTTGTATGCTCGATTTGCAGTCTTTAGTGTAAGTACAGTTATACTCTCCATTAGTTCTAATGTTTATGTGAAAATTAGTAATGTTGTACCTATTCTTTTTGTTGTGGTTGCTTCTTGTTTCTTAGTCATGATTTATAAATTAATGTTATACTAGTATATTGAGATTTTGGTCGTTCTATTTTGTGTCACACCCCAAATTTTGGGTCTAAGAATACACAGATTAGCCTAAGATATGTAGGTTACCAAGTCCCTATGAGCAGGAGTCCCAGAAATGTAAACAAAAGGTTGAAGGGTTTTAGGGACTAAACTGTAAATAGAGAAAGTTCTAGGGACTAAAATGTAAAGAAAGTTAGAGGCTCTAGTGAAGTCTCAAGGCCCAGAAATGAGAAAAGAGGTTACTTTAGACGAAAGGTTATGATAGAGGCCATAATAGGGTGATTTATGAGGTTTACTTGACCAGGGGCAAAACTGTAATCTTGAAAAGTTTCAGGCCAGGAATGGGTAAAAATAGAAGTAATACCCAAAAATTCTAGAAAATTTTAGAAAATAAAAAATGACATTTTAAGACCTGTATATGAGGAGAAATGATAAAAATGCCCTTTAGTTGACTTAAAAGGAATTTATAAGTTCATGGCTCAGTTTGAGATGTAGAGGTAGATTTAATTGTTTGAGTCATAAGAAAACCTCAGAAAATTATGATAAAATGGGGATGTATGATCTAAGAGGCTATAGAATTTATACAATTAGTCTCAACCCTAGAAGGCCAGCAGAATGGCTTTAACATTTTTTTAAGGCCAAAACTGCAGTTTATGGGTTTGTATGGGAAATTTAAAAAGAAATACTTATGGTCTGAGTTATGATATAAGAAAATTCATAGATTTTCTACATAATTAAAATAATTTTATGGTATAAATAGATGAATTTTTGGAGTTCAGGATTGGATAAAATGCTCCAGTCAAATGTTAAATAATTAATATCCCTTAATTAGAAGACAAAGTTAGAAAATATCTCAGAAATTTTGTGGAAGACAAGTTCAACTTGAATTCTCTTCTTCTTTTCCATGTGCTTCATTTATGAGGGTAATGAGTCATCATATGAGTCACCAGAAGATATTTTATGGGTAGTAGAAAAATTAGAATGCAATACAGGTAAGTGTTAGACAGTTCCCTATCTACCTGGTAGAGCAAAATTTCTACTATGTGGCTCAATAAGATTGACTAATTGGTCAATAGTGTTGACTATTTTTTCCTTATGCTCCTCTAAGGTGGCGCCATATATATGCCTTTTATTGGCTAGAATTTTAAGAAAAAAATGTCTCGGTAGTACAGGGTAAGTCAGGACCCGAAAAATATCCGATACGGTGCAAGATTGCTTGATAGGTGGAGAAATAATTAAGGAAATATTTTTGCACGAATTTTTATTTATTTTCTCCCTATTTTAATGCCAAGTTGATGAATGGACATGAAAGGAATTGTTCAAGTTGCTAGAAAAATCTAGAACCATCTAGAAGAATCTAGAACAATCAAGAAGAGTATAGAAGAACCTAGAGGGATCTAGAAATCTCTAGAAGCATCTACAAGCTTCTTGAAGCCATGATTCACCAAGACATTGTCATCTTCTTAGGCTATGTTGCTTAAGATGTGTGCATATAGAAGGGTGGTTGAATGGAGGGTTAAGATGAGCTCTTATTCAAGAAGGGCATATGTGGCATTATGAAAAATATGAAGCCTATAAATACCCCCACCCATAGTTCATTTTCGTGCAAGACCATTTTAAGAGGGGAAACTCTTGCAAAATCAAAACTAGAGAGAGAAAGAAGAGAAATCTAGAGAGGGGAAGTGACTGGAACCAAGGTAAAGCTTCCAAACTTCTCTATGTTGGTTTATGATAGTTATATGTTGATTTTATGATAGTTTGATGATCATGGGAAGTCATTTTCCTAAGGGGAAGTGCTGCACAAATTTTATCAAAATGATAGGGAATGGTTTAGATGAAATATGATTAAGATTAAGGATTAAGTGATCACATGTTAGTTTTGTTGAAAATCCTTTTTCCTATAAGTATATATAGTGTTCGGCCAAGTCAAGTTCAATGGGAAGGGATTGGATTTTCATAAAACTAATATGATAAATGGATTCTACATGAAAAATTATGTAGGAAAGGCCCAAGAAAGTTTAAGAATCAAAGCTAGAAAAATAAACCCTAAAAATCAAGAAAAAAGGGGTTTAAGGGGTTATGTTAAGTTATAGAGTTGAAATAATGCTTAATGTTGTGTCCTTGGTTGCCTAATAGGCTATACATAACAAAAGGACAAAGATCTAGTTAAGAAGAGAAATTCAAGGAAGAAAAGCTAACAATGTAGTTTTTGCATACCATTGCTTATTAGAGTTACTATACATTGTATGTTCATTGCTGTGTTATGATGTTATGCCATGATGCCTCCATGCATGTATACCTTGGTTTATCCAAGGTTGAGATGATATGTTATGTTATGATGTTATGTTTGTCCATGGCAAGTACATAATACTCAAGTATGCATGTAGCTTGAATTACATTGTGATGTGTAACCATAGTAATGTATGTAATGTGCTACTAAGATTCCCTAAGAATCTTACCCCTATATTTAAACAAACCCTAGGGCCTTCAATCTCCAAGAGCAAAGGAAAAGAAGTGGCTATAGTAGAAAGTTAAATTTGCCTCAAGAAGAAGAAGAAGAATGAAGAAAAACCTTATGTTGGATGAATGTAATTAAGAGTATGCTTTAAGGTTTTAAGTTATGGATATATGCTAGCTTATGTGTTAATATATGAAAGCATGCTAGTGTTGTCCAATATGCATGATTATATGGTAGGAGAATTAGTATGCAAATAATTGGTCAAGTAAGACAATTTATCCTTCCAAGGGGGATAAAAGTCAACATTATGGACCAAAACTTTGACCAAAATCAAATTAACCAATCAAGTGAGTTATGCTATGAGACTCAATGAGCAAATAGATGAGATTTTTCTCTTTAAAATGAGAGTTGGTTTACCTGAATCTGATAACAACACAAGAAGTTATGCCCTTCCAAAGTTGAGCTAAAATAAGTAGGAAATGGAAAAATGATCATATGAATAGTAACATTGTCAAGAAAAATTGGGCTCGAATTTTAAGACAATCAGTCTAGAAACTATTTTTTCTCAAAATTTTATCCAAAGATCTTTGCATAGAACTTGGAATCACTCGATTTTGATTTGTTTACAATTAGTTATAAATTTTGAAAGTTGGCAAAGATTTCAGTGAAATGTGAATAGTGTGCAGAAGCATTCTGTGATTTGAGGACGCAACCTGAGAAATTAAGGTTGCGACCTAGAGGCAAAAATGGCCTCTATGACCCCAAGTCACGACCAGGAAGCACTAAGTCATGACTTGAATAGGAAAAATAAAAAAGTTTCAAATTTTTAGGCATTTTAGGGTTACAATGAATAGTAATCCATAAAAGAAAATTTTCAAACTTGATTTTTCATAACTTGTAGTCTTCAAAAGTGATTCCAAATGCTTCCGCAAGGCAAGTTAATTGGTATAAACATAAGATGTTACATTTTGTATCAGCGAGGTAAAGGTGAGTTATTCTAAATATAAACTTTGCTGTTTTTAATGATAACTAAGAGAGCATGCATGCGTTGACAATTTAAAGTGTCAAATTGACAAGCCAGGGTGCTACAAATGACGACTCTCTTTATATCAAAATATTATCTTATATTATATTATATGAAGTTACAAGCAAAATATATCATATAAACATATTTAATTTGAAATCAACTTAAATGAGATTTATATTAAATTTTTAGCTGCATGTGTTGACAATTGAGGGGCTATGTGTTGACAAGTTAATGTGTTACAAATGACTTAATGTAATATAATGATAGTGTAATGTAATATTTTAATCTTACATTATTTCTTGTTACATATGCTTATATGATACATTTTAGTTATGATGTGGTATGATATTCAGATTTGAAGTAAATGACTCAATGCACCATCATTTGTCATTAGTTTCATCCTTACTTGTTAATATTGGCACCCTCACTTATCAATGTGAGTACTATCTTAAATTTCAATGATGATAAAAATGTGGTTCAAATTCAAAACAATCTAATTTTAAGTTACATGTATTTATTTAATACATTTTTTTTGGGTTAAAATACATTTTAGTTATAACGTGATATATGATAATATAATATAAACACGTTAGTGCAAATGAATTAACAATATTGTATGACCTTATGTTATTTGAAATCACATTTTTCCAAACTTATATTTATCAGATAAATTGACAAGTGATAATATCATAAGTGTCAGATGATGAAGGGCGTATTGACAATGAATGATGTCAATAATTATATGCAATTGATTACACATCATAATATAACATCAGTTTATAGACAATTTTCATTTGTAGCTTTATATGCATATAATTACATCAATTTCACAACCCATCAAAAAAGAAAAAGCATACAAGTTGCATGTATTCAATATCAAACTAACTGTTGATGTGGATTATCACATCTACAAAAAACTTTTCTAGCCCTATATGCCATCAACTGACACTACACAATGATCTTTTGTTGATTATTCTTGATAAATTTGTATGAAAACTTTTGTAATATGTTGTCCTTGTATAATGTTTCTCGAAGGGTGGCGGCATTTAGAAACATATGTCCTTCTCCAATAACTAAATCCTTTCATTTTGTAGAATTCATTTGAGATCTATGTGTTCGTATTATTTCAATAGCACATGGCATTGGTAGTGACTCTCCAGTCTCATTAAACAAGGTAGGTGAAGACATAGATGATCCATTTGCATCTCAAAACAATTGATCAATCGTGCAGTAAATGACAAGTTAAGGAGCACATATAGACAACTTATCAGTAGTCTCATAACAACTTACATAGCGATAAATGACAATAGAAAAAAAATGAAACAAAGAATGTTGAGAAATTACAATTAAGGAAGAGGAAAGAAGGAGCGATGTGGCCCGATTTCTGTTATTGAGAACGATGAGAAGGGACATGAAAACAATGATGACGAGAACTAAAAATATATTACATAAGCATATGTAAAATTAAATAACATTGTTTCAAAATTGAACCAGATTTTTATTAGGAACAAATTGACAAGTGACACTGTCTGTATTAATAAGTGATTGTGCTTGCATTAACAAATGAGGGTGCAGTTAATGGCATGTTACTGCACATCAAAATATAATTCATATTAGATAATATCTAAATTTCATTCATACCTTCCATCTGCTATGTATTTGATGATTAGAGACTACCATATAGCAAAGGAGAGAAGGTGAGGTAAGAGAAGATGTTCAGGTTGATGCTGGCACCAAAACCCAGATGTTGGGAGCATAAAGAGCGCAGATCATTTAGAGTAGTTGTTAGGGTCCAATGATGAGAGCGAAGTGGCTAAGAGTTTGAATCAGGAGAGAGGGCTTGAGACTCAAATTTTCAGAGGCATTTATGTGTTTGTTAGTGTGGGCAAGGAAGTCTTTTCACATATTCTCAAGGAACAAAAAAACAAACCGGACACTAAATCAGTTGAGGAAGCGGTTTCAAGGGTCAGTGGGTTAGATCAGAGTCAACTCATGGTCAAACCGGTCATATTGAAATAATATAATTTAATTCAAAATAACAAAATACAATAACATTAATGATCACTAATAACAAAATACAACAATAATTTAATTGTAACAATAATAAAGTACAATAACATTGAGAATTTTGATCTTTATGATTCCTCAATCGCTAAAATTAATAATCATTGATACCAAAATCATCATTAAAATTCAGGTAAACCTATAGTCACTAAAATATTTCAAGCTGAATAAGCAAAAATAGGACCAATAGTAACATAATCATCCGAACTAATTCATCACTCATTTGACTGGGTTGATACCGGTTCAATTTTTAACCAGTTCAACGCTAAAACCAAACCAAATGGTTGAACTAGCCGGTTCAGTGCTTTTTTTGACTATGTATATCCTACAAATTGCAATCTCTCAATCAAGTCCCTTTGGGAATTTTATTGATTTACAATTTATATGGGACTTTTTTACTATATTTTATGTTCCTTGGGAGCTTAGCGCAATTTTTCCCTTTTTAATTATTTAATACTATTTTCGATCCTTAATATAAAATCTCGTTTAACTTTTATTTTAGTCCTAAATATATGATTCCAATATACTTTGTCTCTCATATTTATTCTTTTTTTTTTCAAGATAGTCCTTGTAATAATAGTAATTATAAACCATACACTTAATTAACAAGACTATTTTAGGAAAAACAATATCTATTTATTACAAGTAACTAATTTAACTAACTTTCTTAATCTACTCAAATTAATCAACTAGATTTTATATTAAGAACTAGAGATAGTATGTTATAAGTGTAACTGTAAGTAATTATTTTAATTAAACTTAAAACAGATTGATCTTATGTGATTTAGTGTGTTCTATGATAAGTGAATCAGGAAAGTTGGTCTGAACGAGGCATCACCTACAACTTTTTGGTAGTCATCATGCGTTTCACATCGTAATGTTGATTTAGTCAAATTTATGAGAGTTTAATTAAATTATTAATTATTAAATTTGCGAATTTGTTACAACGTGAATTACAAAGAATTTTTTTAGTAACATATATATTCTCCTATTAGAGGTAATTCTATTCAATGTACTGTCAATACTAATTATTTTAATTGTCGAACAATGCTTGGTTCACTCTTGGTGCCTAACCCATTTTATTTGGGAATAAACAGGAGTATGGGCATTTATTTGGGACATGCCGGTCTTATTTGAAATGCATGAAGCGGCGAATGATTATCTCTATCTGAGTGTGAGATTTAGCTATATATATGTGTGTATATATATATATATATATAAATGGGCAAGTGGCATTATTCATGATTCATGAATAACTTATGTATGCAAGGATACTTTGTTACAGTAAACAAAATTACAAGATACAAAACTTAATATAAGCTTGCTAAGATCATTAATAAATATTATAAAAGAAGGTCGATCTTGGGAAATATGAACACAGGTTACGGTACCCATGTCCTTTTTTCCACCATATGCGTAGATCATGCTTGTGTAAATGGAACATTTTAACAGAGACAAGTTAATAAAAGCCCTGAAATGCATTAAATAATCAGGGGCCCTGCCAAAACCATGAATCTTCCAACAAATAATTCTATCAAAATCCCAAAAACAGAAAAAGGACCAATTCCATGAATCACTTCTCTTTTTTGATATATGTATAAATATATAAATCTTTATGCTATATTTAATGCTCTCATTTCTATATCGAAAAAGATTTTAGGAGTTTTCTACAAGGAACTAATAAAGAGCTTGTCCAAACTATAATCTTCTCCCTTTGCGTAGAACTTCATTCTTAAATTTTCACATATACATTTAATTCCCAATTTTAAGAAGAGGTGGTAGTTTCTAAAGCCCATATATGGTTCACATTTTAAGAGCTGTGAGTTTGGGTTCTTAAAAGAAAAACCTATAATCATTTTTAACATAAAGGAAAAACCAATGACGGTTGAGTCTAGTAGAAGAGACTAATCCCTCACAACGTGACAAACTATGGTTCGAATCCCCATGGGGAGAGGTGTCCACATTTAGTGCTTGACAGTGCTTCGAATAGGATTACCTTTAATAGGAGGATGCCTATGCTTTAGTAAAAAAAATATAAAGGAAAAAAAAAACAGAGAACCAACTATGTCCAAGTGGCAGAAGGGAATAGTTCCTAGAGCCAACTAATCCAAGTGGCATTGTTTGGGGCAATTCCAATTATCATAACTATTTTGAGAAAATTACAAAAAGAAAAAAGGCCCATTGGGAGCCGAAGAATCTATAAGACCATACCCTCCTTGGAAAATAGGCCCATTTTATATCAGTTTTAATTAAGAAGCAATAGTTAAGCCATATAAAATATAAAAATTTACTTAATGTAATTGAATGGAAATTGTGTAGTTTATTGATACTTTGATTGGGTATTTATATACAATAGAGGAGCCTAGGTATTAATGGCTCATTACTCCGAAATCATATCATATCATATCCTATATACTAATTACAGGATATTTACATATTTTATAATATCTCCTATAATATCTCTACACTCCCCCTCAAGTTGGAGCATAGATGTCAATCATGCCCAACTTGTTACAAAGATATTCAACTCGAACCCTATTGAGAGCTTTGGTGAGAAGATCACCCAACTGGTCACTGGATCTGACATGTCCTGTAGAGATGAAGTTTTCCTTGAGCTTGTCTCGGACGAAATGACAGTCAATCTCAATATGTTTCGTTCATTCATAAAAGACCGAATTCGAAGCTATGTGTAGGGAATTATCACACCACAGCTTTGCTGGTAACGAGGTTTTAAGACCAACCTCTTTTAGTAGCTGGTATATCCAAACTATCTCACACACAGATTGTGCTATGGCTCTGTATTCCGCTTCTGCACTCGATCGTGACACCACATTCTGTTTCTTGCTTTTCTAGGACACCAAATTGCCTCCTACAAAAACACAGTATCCTGTAGTAGATCGTCTCATGGCTTTTGACCCACCATGATCAGCATCACAAAAACACTCAATGTCTGTATGACCATGATTCTTGTACAATATCCCACGACCCAGGGATCCCTTCAAGTAGTGTAACACATGCTCTAAGGCTTCCCACTGTCGGACAGTTGGCGCAACCATAAATTGGCTTAGGACACTTATTGGATAGGTGATATCAAGACGGGTCACTGTAAGGTAATTCAACTTCCCAATCAGTCTCCTATACCTCTCTAGATTTTCAAATGGCTTGCTCTTAGCAGCCTCATCAGGATTTTCACATGGTATGCTACCATCAGCATCAAGCAGAGGATTATAGACCATAGGGAAGCTGGTTGGGGAGCCCCTAGTTTCCCAGTTTCTTTCAGCAGATCAAGAACATACTTTCTTTGAGTCAATAATATTCCTTTCTTGCTCCTCATGACTTCAATTCCCAGAAAGTACTTCAATGAACCCAGATCCTTCGTTTGGAAATGTGAGTTAAGGAATGACTTGAAAGATGAGATCCCCGAGGCATTGTTTCCTGTAATCACAATGTCATCGACATACACAACTAGTAGGATCATGCCAACACTTGTTTGCTGATAGAACACAGAATGATCACACTTACTCTGGTGCAAGCCAAAGTTCTTCACAACAGTATTAAATCTGTCAAACCATGCCCGAGGACTTTGCTTTAAGCCATAGAGTGATTTCTTAATGCGACACACCTTCCCACGCTCCCCTTGAGCAATAAAACCTGGTGGTTGCTCCATGTACACTTCTTCAAGGAGATCACCACTCAAGAATGCATTTTTGATATCTAATTGATGGAGATCCCAACTATAGGTAGCGGCCATAGAGATGAATAGACGAACAGAAGAGAGCTTGGCCACGGGGGAAAAAGTCTCAGAGTAGTCAATACCATACTTTTGAGCATAGCCTTTTGCAACAAGGCGAGCCTTGAGGCGTTCAAGTGTACCATCCGCCTTAACTTTAGGGGTCAACACCCATTTACACCCAATAGCTTTCTTTCCTGCTGGTAAATCTACTAAGGTCTATGTGCCGGCACAATGAAGGGCCGCCATCTCTTCTTCCATAGCAGTACGCCAACCCGGTGGGACAAGGCTTCATGAAGGGACTTAGGTACTGAAATAGTATCTAAAGAGGCAACAAAGGCACGAGAAACAGAGGGGAGGTGGTTATATGAAACAAAGGAAGAAATAGGATGGGCACAAGTACGTTTACCTTTGCGAAGGGCAATAGGCAAATCAAGGGAGGGATCTGGATCTGAAACAGGAGGTGTCTCAGAGTCAATTGAGGGATCGGCATCTAGACCTGGAACAGGGTCAGGCTCAGGGTGCATGATGCTTACTGCAGGATCAGATGACGAAGCAGATATGGTGGAGCAGAATGTGGTGCAACAATAGGAGTAGTTTCCTTCAAACGTCTGGTGTAAACCTGAGACAAAAGTGGTTGACCAGGTGCCAATACGGGAGTTGGTGTTGGTGGTAAGTTTGGACGAACAGAATATATCAGAAAGGTATCCTCCTCCGCTGGTGGAGAAGGTGAAGCGGAAGCATTAGATGCAAAGTAGGCAACAGATTCCTGAAAAGTGACATCGGCTGAAACTAGATAACGATTCAGAGTAGGAGAAAAACATCGATAACCCTTTTGAACTCGAGAGTAGCCAAGAAAGACACATTTAAGGGACTTGGGGTCCAATTTGGAGATCGTGGGATGCACATCCCAAACAAAACAAACACAGCCAAAGATTTTAGGATCAATAGGGAACAAAGCTTTAAAAGGAAAGAGAGTGGTGTAGGGAATGTTACCATCAAGGACAGAGGAGGGCATGCAATTAATAAGAAAGCAAGCTGTGGAGACCGCATCTGCCCAGAATGGTTTTGGAACCTGCTTTTGAAATAAAAGTGCACGGGCTACTTCTAATAAGTGACGATTTTTTCTTTCGGCAACACCATTGTGAGCCGGTGTATCCACACATGAAGATTGATGAAGAATGCCGTGTTGAAGCATAAAAGAGCGAAAGGATTCAGAAAAATATTCTTTAGCATTATCACTACGCAAGGTGTGGACAAGAGTATTGAATTGAGTTTTAATTTCGGCAACAAAAGTACAAAAGTGAGAGAAAAGCTCAGAACGATTTTTATTAAATATAACCAAGTGGTACGGGAATAATCATCAACAAATGTGACAAAATATTTAAAACCACCTTTGGACTCAACTGGACACGGACCCCAAATATCGGAGTGCACTAACTCAAAAGGGGACGAAGCCCGTTTATTGACTCTAGACAATAACGGTAGACGATGATGTTTAGCAAACTGACACGACTCACAATCTAAAGACGACAAATGCTGAAACTGAGGATAAACCTTTTTTAAAAAGGATAAAGATAAATGACCCAAACGACAATGTGCTTCAAATGGAGTGACACCACCAGTACAAGCCACCGCACGAGACCCCTGTCATCAAGGAAGTAATGTCTGCCAGATTGTAGCCCCTACCAATAATCTTCTTGTCAAAAGATCCTGTATCAAGCAATGGTTAGGAAAAAGTGAGACCCAACAATTTAATTGATGAGTAAGCTTGCTAGGGGACAAAAGGTTAAAAGCAAGATTCGGGACATTGAGTACAGATTTTAAATGAATAGAAGGAGTAGGTTTAACAGTGCCAGATCCAAGGACACGAGAGTGGGAACCATCCGCGATGGTGATAGCAGAAGGGTTGGTATAAGAATTATAGCTAGAGAAGAGATGACGGTTACCTGTCATGTGGTCAGTAGCACCAGAGTCTATGATCCATTTGGAGGAAGAAGAGACAAGGGCAGTAGCCTCATTACCTGTTGCACTAGCAGCACTCACGGGGGGATTTGCAGACTTCAATTGAGCATACTCGGCAGCTAAGATAGTAACCATGTCATTGGCTGTTGTGGCCACATGGTCAGAGCTCTGTCGTTGTTGTTTGTTTTGCAACTTACGACATGTGCATTTAGTATGTCCCGGTTCCTTGCAGTAGTAACATATCACTTCCTTGGGCTCCTGATTACCACCTCCTAGTTTTGGACCACTACGATTAGGGAGCCCTCGATTGTCATTCTGGTCTCGACTGAGTAATGCACTAGTAGGTGTAATGGGAGCTGAGGAAGGGTTTTGTTCAGTTCTCAGTACACGAGAGAAAACTTCTTCAAGAGAGGGGATTTCAGCTCCAGATAAAATTTACGACCGAGCAGCCGCATATTGAGACGGCAGTGCAGTCAGAAAACTCATGGTGGCCATCTGCTCGCAGTGAGACACATTAACTTTCCTGTCATCAGAAATAGGCATAAGAACATTGAGCTCTTTATAGGTGCTTTTAAAATCCATAAAGAAGTTTGTGAGGGAACGGTCAACTGGCATCTCGAACTGATAGAACGATCTGCAGACCTCGTAAATATGAGAGATGTTGTTCTTTCCTGAGTATAAGAGTGCCAAATAATCCATTAGTTCTTTAACAAATTCACAATGAGTAATAGAAGGCATGATCTCACTGTCAATAGAGTTACGAAGTTGTAACAGAAGCCGTGCATCATCTCTTAACCATGACTTGCGAGAGGCATCCTTTTCATCAGGAGCATTGTCAGTCAAGTGATCTTCCTTCTCAATGCTCCGAAAATAAATACGAATAGTCTTACTCCAATCCAAATAATTTTTCCAAGTTAGTTTGTGTTCAGTAATCTTAGTGACTACTGGAACCACCTCAGAAACAACATACTTGTTATCACCCATTAGGATAATAATTATCAAAGCAACACTAATTAGCCAAATGGATCACACTAGGGACCACAGAATAAAAAGTAGATCAGAATTCCACAAACCAGAGCGTCAATGCTTTCTCAGGAAGCCAAAAGTGCTCTGAATCACAACAAACAATGGACCCAGGAAGTAGAGTCGGCAGGGAAGGGTCAGAACAGAAGCGACGACGCCGGAAAACGAGAGAAGACGCCGGAAAAAGCTGTGATGCGACGGCGCGTGAACAGTGCAGCAGTGGAGGGTGACGGCGCGTGAAGGCCACGCGCTGCTCGGACGGCGACGAGACTTCGGTGGTTGGCTGATCGGGACCTTGCGACCTTCGTTGACCAGCGCGTGTGCACTGTAGGGGATGGGAGGCTGGAGTTCTGTGGGTGTGGGTGCTCGATGAACAGTGCAGGACCCTGAAGAATTCGAAAAAAAAACATTTTTTTAACCTAATGAACCTGCTCTGATACCATGTAATTGAATGGAAATTGTGTAGTCTATTGATACTTTGATTGGGTATTTATATACAATAGAGGAGCCTAGGTATTAATGGCTCATTACTCCGAAATCATATCATATCATATCCTATATACTAATTACAGGATATTTACATATCTTATAATATCTCCTATAATATCTCTATACTTAAATTGTACTATTCTCGAATGGAACACCTCTGAGGCATAAACATAAACAACGAATTGTTTCTAGATTTTGAAAGAAGTAAATTTATGAATCTTACTATTTTAGGGGAAATTTGAACTTTTCTTTCAACCTTTATACAAAATAATGAAACATACTTGGAATTTGAAATGCACGAACTGAACTCTTAGGTCTTGTTTGTCAAGTCTGGCAAAAAAGAAAAAAGGTCTTGTTTGGCCAAAAAAATAAAAAATAAATTACAAAATAAAATAAAGACTGATGTCTCATTGCAGGTAAAAAAAAAAAAAAAAAGGGATATTGACCCCTCATAAGAACTAAATCGAGATAGCACACCCTAATACCCAAAATAGGAAACAAATTTTATTAAATCCTTATTAGATAATAGCATAAAAAACTAATTCATTTTCTTTCCATCATAAAAAACTGTTTAAAAAGATAATACCCCACCCATGTCTCCTATCAAAACAGAAAAATTTCAAGGAAATTTGTATAAAGAAATTTTTGTGTGTGATAAAAGTGTGTTTGTGGTCATTTAACTTTACATAAGATTTTATTTTACTATCTTAATTTAATAAAATGTTTTTTCAATGCTTTGATCCTAACTCCATTTGCTACATTAACAAGAAATGCTGACATTAAAATTTTAAATGTTAATAAAACATTCTTAAATACAAATATACTAAGTTAAATTTTTAGAAATAGCAATCATTGACATTAAAAAAATAATTTGAGACTAACAATATTAGGATTAAAGACTAAAAAATACTTTATAAAATTAACCAATCAAACTGAAATTTTATATAAAATTAAAGAATAATTAAATATGTACTTTTGTCAAAAAAAATTGCGCATCTACTTCAAATTTCCATCACAATGTCACTATTTCTTTTTTGTTGTAGTATACGTTATCAGCTAGAATATATGCAATAGGATGCAACAAATCTAAAGTTGCCTGCTTAATTCTCTTTATAATATCCTTCTAATTATTATAAAAATTCTATCAGTATTTCACCATGTATGTATAAAATTAGGAAAAATGACATTGAGATCTCATGAAAAACAAAATACTGCAAAAAATGTCCTTAAAATGTACTAATTAATCAGAAGTATAAAAGAACCTGATTGCAATAAAAAAAAAAATATGAAAAGACAATATTCCCAGCTAAAGCACACCTCTTTTGACACTTGTAAGGTATTAATTACACTATAATTTGAGATATAGCAAAAGTAGAAATTAGTGATAATATCAGCTCAATTCTTTATACATACATATATAATTGTTTTTATTTGCATAACACTCTTGTGATTTGTGCTATTGAGTCAAAGCATGATCTCATTTAGAACTTGAGATAAATAAAAGTTGAAGATTTCTATTTTATTTTTGTATTTTAGTTACTTAAAATTAGAAGTGTTCATATCAATTTCTGAGGAAACTTTAGCCCATATATATGCAGTTTCTCTTCTTCTTTTATATCAATTTCTCTTCAAATTAATTGACTTTATATTCCCTTCAGTAAAAAAAAAAAAGCCAACTAATGCAATAATGTTATTACTATTATGAATTTAATAATATCTTTGTGGATGTCTATATGTCTCCCATTATCTCCTATCATCTCTAATACCTCCCATCATCTCTACATTCCATAGTTATCTCCTTTTATTTCTATTCTGTAAATTCTGTTAAAGATATAAAGCTATGCCTATAAATAGAGAAAACATATCATATATTCAGTATCTTAAATGGAATGAGAAATACCCTTATCTTCTCTTCCATCTATTTCTCTACTCTTTCTTTAGTTTTATAATATGTTATCACCGCGAAGATTCCTAGCATAACTTTAGAGTATCATCTTTATGATTTTTCTAGAGTATCCTTTGCTCTATTAAAATGAAAATATATCAAGCATTGTATTTACGGTGTTTCAGAGTATCCGTATCTCTATTTAATTTATCTAGGATAATTTTAGCCATTATATGGAATTAAAAGGATTATTTATTGTTGTTTTAGACATTGGATTCCATGGCTAAGATTGCATATTATTATTACTTTATATTTTTGCATTGTTATTTAATTTTGATATAAATATTATACCTTTTGAATTAATTATGATATAAGGAATTTGTTTTTCTTTTATCTATACCTCGGTGACCTAATGTCACTATCTTTGATAGAACCTCAAGTTTCAATCAATGTTTTTATACATCTCTCAATGACTTGACATCACTAATTTTGATGGAACTAGGAGTTCTAATCAATATTTATGATTACATGTGGCCAATACCCAAACTGAGAATTTAAAGGAGTAATGGTTACAATATGGTTATAAGTCATATTCTAGCAAATGCTCAATGAATATGTTTATTGAAAGTAAGTGGAAAAATTTATTGTGGAGCCAAAAGGGCACAAGATGCAAGAATAACCCTTAGAAAGCTCAAACACTAGCAATAAATAGCAAGACTTGTTGTAAAGCCAAAAGGTCACAAGACGTGGGGGTAAACCCTTAGAAAGCTCAAATTGTGAAGCCACAAGGCCACAAGATGTGGGGGTAGGCATATATTCATATTAGCTTAAATGCTAGCAATTAATGTAAATCCAATTGATACTTGTAGTCTCGTAAAAGGATTATGTCAGATTCATTATTGATATTGGAGATAGATTTGTTCATATAGATTTGATTTTCTATTTCCTTGAAATTCAAGGGCCAGTAGTCATATAACTTTGATTTTCTATTTTCTTAAGATTAAATGGTCATAAGTTATACAGCTTTGATTTTGTATATTATGACCAAAAGCTATACAATTTTGATTTTTTATGTTATGATGACTAGAAACCATACAACTTTGAATTTCTATCTTATTAAATAGTCAGAAGCCACATAGTTTTGATTTTGAAAAGATCACTACATGGTTTATTTATTAAAAAAATTATAGTAATTAGACTTTTTGAATACAATAAATAATATGGCCCAGAAAGCTATTGGTTCAAATATATTATATTATAAGAAACTCTTGACTATAAAGAATGATGGCATGCTATGTTTGTTTATGATATTCTTGTTCATCATATAAATGTATGTGGATATATATTATATTCCTTAGTTTTATTAGATTTTTATTTACTTAAAGTCTTAGTTTTATTCTTATGATTATGATCATCTGAATTTGATATTAATTGACTTCATTCATTGTAAAGCACAATAATAAAGTAGCTGGTAGCTATATTAATTCTATATAACTCCAATTTGTTAGGAGAAAATTTAATCTTATAATGGAGATTTGTATTCATCATATAAGGTACAAAAATTTACTTTTTCTCATTACGTTATATTCATATTTTACATTTTATTAATTTGAAGTTTAAATTCTAGAAAACAAATAACACTTAGAGACCCCATTTTTCAGAGAAAATTACACTCGAGGATCCCACTTTTCCTTTTCCAGCCACACCTCTTCTCTTATTCTTTTGAAGGAAATTACAATTTAATCCTATCACTTAAAATCATTTATTTTATTCAATATTATCTACAAAATAGAAAAGATTTTGTACAGAGATCTTTTTATCCCTATAATGAGATTTTGGGAGAAAATATCAAAAACAAATTGATTATCTTTTATTCATTATAATGGATTTCTCTTCACAATCCCTTCAAATTTTCTTTTATTTATATGGGTAAGAATATAATAATAAAAAGCACATAT
Source organism: Neltuma alba (assembly GCF_004799145.2). Lineage (NCBI taxonomy): Eukaryota > Viridiplantae > Streptophyta > Magnoliopsida > Fabales > Fabaceae > Neltuma > Neltuma alba. Next base: position 49,144 of record NW_021635412.1, on the reverse strand, counting down.
TGATTAAGACTTTAGAAGAATAGGAAGTGTTAGATTTAACTAACACTAAACTTTTACTTAAGTTTTGACTTAAAGTCAAGAGGTTGTGAATTTGACCCTTCAGGGTGTGTAAATTTCTTCCATTGGGTGAAAGATAAAAATATAAGGCTTAAGAAGAGTTATATCATGGTTTATTGTCCCTATTGATGATTGAAAATAATATTACAATGTGTGAGCCTCTCTTATTGGGTGAAAGATAAAAATATAAGGCTCCAGAAAAGCTATATCATATTTTATTATCTCCATTGATGGTTGAGAATAATATTACAATACGTGAGTTTCTCTCATTTGGTGAAAGATGAAAATATAAGGCTCTAAAAGAGTTATATCATGAGTTATCATTTTTATTGATAAGTAGAAGTTTATCAATGTTTGAGAATAATATTGCAATGAACCCGAAATTCATATGTTTATTGTTTGGCATGACCAGTTAGATCATCTAAGATCATAATAATGCAAAATATTAAAAATGTGTGTTGACATAATATGCTACTTATTCTCAAAAGTATTAAATAAGAGAATATCACTAGTTGTGCTTGAAATTAGAATCCGTGCATATATATAATGTATCAAATTCATATATATGGGCCTATTTAGATACCATGTGGACCAAATTAATACCTTATGAATGAGATATGCGTCTATAGAATGGTCATATGAGCATTTATGTCAACTTGCAACTGAAAGTTTGCAAATATGTTTAAATAATTACATTGAGTGGATAAGTCTCGGATTATGCAACCATATGATTTTAGTTGAAATTGTTACTGATTGTTCATCAAGTTGTTAATTGTCAATGATTATATGCTTAACAAAAGCCTTCATAAGTAGCTAGATCAAAGCTTATGGAAACAAAATTCCTATTTTAGTGTTGGGATAATTGATTTTATATATTTTTTCCCATAAATACATCAAACCAACAATGTATTGTCAATTCTCCTATTATAATTGGCTTTTGGTCAAGAGCCACACATCTCTCATCTTAGAATGTGCAATATCTATTACTCTACCATAATAATGCATATAGATGGATATTAATAGAAAGTTAGAATCAATGTTGGATAAAAACCTCCGTCTTCTTGTTTGTCTCTAAATAAAACAAAATAATGTTTCTAAAGGAAACTTATAGATTTATGATACCTATACTGCATGTTCCTAATATGAGGGGGAGAAAATAAGTAGATAGAAAAAAGAACACATAGAATACATTTTTACTATCAAACATAGATCTTCAAATATAGTAAGATGAACCAAAAGTTTATAAAGTATTGCATTCATAGGCTTCTATTTTTTATAAAACATATATGAAGTATGAGAATTATTGGTTCCAAAAGAAAAGAAAAAGGAGTAAATGATCAAGATGATCATATTAAGGAGGCATGAATTGCAAAAGAGGCTAAAACACAACTATTTGACCCTTGAAGAGGTTTAAGTGCTTGAAAGCAATGAAGACATCTCAATATGTTATGCCATAAAAGAAAAGGGGACCAAAAAGGAATAAAATTGTCGACGATAATTTTAATGATGATATCACGTGATCAAATGAGGTTGTTATATCCAAATCTGCCATGGGATACAAATAGAATGATGATTGGCCAATAGAAAACAAAAGACGCAATATGCAACATTATAACCGGGACTCATGTTATGCTAGCCCAAGTACTTGAAGTGTAATGTTAGTATTATATAAATGGGTGTTTGTATAAGAAAAAAGAAATACAATCTTGTGATGGATTGAATTTTTATGCATCTTATCAATCTAAAAATTTGATAATATACAAAAATATTTCATATTTGTCTAGGAAATATAGTGACTCAATATATAGTGAAATTTTATATAAATCTAGAAGGATTCAAATCCTTGTGTGGGTTTAAAATGATCCAATATATGGATAGATTTAGATCATAATATATGAAAATCTCTAAAAGATTCAAGTTTCCATAAGCATACAATTATGTTCCTAAGAATATCACTCAATTAAGTTAAATAAGTCTCTATATGGAGGCGTATGTGGTATAACCAATTTAGTAAATATTGGTTAAAGTGATGATATAAAAATATTCCAAATTGCTGATGTATGAAAAGATTTGGAAATGGGTTTGTTGTCATTACTATTTATGTTGATGATATAAATACTATCAAAACTTATGAAAAGTTTACAAAAGTTGTGAATTGCTTAAAGAAAGAATTTAAAATGAAAGATTTGGAAGAATAAATATGGATAAGTCACATCTATTGTGTAGATAAGTCACATTCATTATTATGTGCTCTAATAATTGCAAGATCTTTAGATGTAGATTAAAGATCCATATAGACCTTCAGAAAGTGATGAATAAATACTTAGTCAAGAAGTACCATATCTTAGTATCATTAGAGCACTTATGTATCTAGCTACCCACATAAAACTTAATATATCATTTGCTAATTAGCATGATATAGTTCTTCACAAATATGAAAATGTTAGAATGAAGTTAAGCATGTTGTTCATTACTTTAAGGTTATTGTGGAGGTGATATTATCTAAATATACCCAAAACTAATCTTACTGGCTATGTAGATAAAGTATACATGTTTGATCCTCATGTTGAGAGATCATAGCATGATCTACATGTGGGTAGACCACAAAAAGACTATTTATCTCATGATTTTCAAAATATTATGAAATTAATATTTGAATTTTTTATCTTACTATAATATTTGCAAGGCTTATTTGTCATAATAGAGTTTGCAGACTTAGAGATGTAAACTGATGTTGCTAAGAGGGGAGTTGATACACGCTATACTCTTTTTTCTTGTCTATGACTTTGTCCCATTGGGTTTTTTTAGTAAGGTTTTTAATAAGGCAGCACTACATAGTATATTAATAAATGATGTATTCTTTTTCTTCTACTTGGTTTTTGTCCCACAAGGTTTTCCTAGTTGAAGTTTTTTTAATGAGACACATTCATATATAATGAACATCTAAGAAAAAGTGTTATGAATATAATAATATCTTTGTGAATATTCATATATTTCTCATTATCTCCTATATCTCATATCATTTCCAATATCTCCCATTATATCTAATCTTATAATTATCTCCTCTTATTACGTAATTTATAGATTCTATTAAAGATGTAAAGCTACATCTATAAATAGAGAGCATGTATCATGTGTTTAGTATATTGAATGGAATGAGAAATACTTTTCTCTTCTCCCTATTTTTCTACTCTTCTTCTCTACTCTTTTTTTAGTTTTATAACAATTACCACTATTATATTATTATTAATTTTGATCCTCTGATAAATGGCTATAATTATCGTTTGATTCTCAATGTCAATTTTTTTTATTGATTTTTAATTATAGATTTAACTTTCAAAATGAGGTTTAATCAAGAAGAGATAAGGCATGAGAAATCAAGAAGAAATGATTGAGAGATTGATTCAAAGTTTGAGTTAAAGTTATGCTGTTATTTTATTTGGCTCCCACATGTAACTATCTACATCCTTGTCTCCAATTAAGTTCAATTCTGGCCAAAATAAAAATAAGTTTATTAATATCATCATTACAGAATTTACTTCTTTTGGTTTCTTTTTAATACCGTACTTAGGATTATGGCTATGTTTGATCCAACAGAGAGGATAGGAGAGGGATTTTAACAAGAAAGGAAAGAGAGAGCGGTTGGGGGGGATAAAATTTAGAGGCAATATAAGAAATTTAATTAATATAATTATAAACATGTTGGCAAAAAAAATATCATTATAAATATAAGTACAAATAATATTTACAGCTGGGCCTTTACACTTGTTGTCATAGAAATAGTTTAGAAAAGTGTGACTGGTGATATTTTCATAAATAACATGTGAGACTATTGATTTTTTTTATACCAGTTGCTAATAGAATTGGCATAGAAGATACATTTACACCGGTTATAACTATAATGTAATAACCAATATAGATAGCTATTTAAATTATTTAATTTATCTTAAAATTTATCACCTTTTACGCTAGTTGTTGATCAAATAATTAGTGTAGAAAGGTAATATCAAATTTAGTCCAAACATATTTCATTTAAAAGCCTCCTCCAATTTTTGGAGGAGAGGAGAAGGGTTTTTTTTTCCCCTGCTCACCTACCTTAAAAAAAATTCTCAGCCTCTTCCATTTTCCTTATGAAGGATAACACAAGAAAATATGTTAAAATTAGTTAACACTATTAATTGTATAAAAAAATTTCATGAATTTCTAAAATTACTATTTATTTCATGAATTCATGACTACCGTTTAGCTTAACCGTAAGCGTACAGGTTGCAAGTAGTATAAAAAGTATTATTCTCTCAAAGACTAAGGCCAAACAAGTTAAAAATTACAATTGTGTTCGGGATTAGATTAAGTGAAAATAGTGTGACAATGAGTTCATTAAGAAAAGTATTTTGTAAAACAATGATTATAAGCAAAATTAAAACTTAACTTTGAGACAAAACAAGGCTGTAGGATTATTTCTCACTCTTTTACTTTATAAAACTTGATTAGAAACCTCTCATTTAGTGTTTAAATGAACAATATGTTAGCCCAAGGTTCACAAATGTTGATTAAGCTTTCTCAAGTCAAAACCAAGTGTTGTAATCCTCATAGCCCTTTATGATCTCTTTCTTTTGTTGAAAAGATCACACTTTGAAAACCAAAACCCTTTGTGGACAATGCTAGGTCAATAGATATATCTCTATTATATCAACAAGCAACCTATTTAATAGATAAACTTTCGGTCTATTATTCTTTTACCTAAGTTCAAGGATCAACTTAACTTTCTCAAGCTTCAATCAATCAAACAAATCAATCCAAGTGGTGGCCAAACACAAGGAAGCACTAAGCTCAAGATAAAAACAATATACACTACCATTTACACTAAAGAGAGAGTAAAAACAAGTCTTAATTCATACAATAGATCAAAACAATCTTAGAATGACTACTCTAGCTACACATATTCAGCAAAGCACCATAAATACAAGAGTATTTCACAGTCATTGTAATAAACAAGGAGAAGACAAGAAGAAAACCAAAGAAAATGAGGAAATCTCTTCCAAACTTCAATCCTAAAGCTCCCAACCTTCAAAACCTCCAAACCCTAGTAGAGAACTCCTCCAAACTAGTCCCAAAGTCAAAGAATGCCCAGAAAGCTCGAGTTCTCCCTTTTATATGCCCTAATTTTTAAGTTACAATGCAAATTGCATAGCTACACAGGGACAAGCGGTGCGACGAAGAAGCTCATCTGCTACAACGGATTGAATAGAAAGGGAACTCTTTGTAAGGGAGGATGCAAGAATCTATGATTCATGAATTTAAAGACAAACATCTCAAAAGTTTCAATATATGTGTGTGAATAGAGTTCACAAAATGTATATCCTACACTAGCCAAATTCAATAGCATACTTCGATCTATATGAACGCTTTCGACCATACAATAACCGAAGCTTATCCCTTTTCTGCTCTCAGTCAATAAATCACCTCACAAAGTTTCAAAATCAAAGGGACTTGATTAGCTTGTAACTTGGCCAAGGGTTAGGGTTATTGAAAGGAAAGAAAAGAGGGTAAGTTCAAATACTTTGAGATAATGAACTTTCAGCTCAATCCACAATTTCTTTTCTAACAGTATCCCTTATTGCTATTAGAATCCCCCAAACTTGAATCAAAAGGAATTCTTTTCTTTGCTCAAGCCTTATTGAATTTTTTTTTTAATTACTTGGCTTGATGATGAAAATTATCAAGCTCCACAATCAATACTTTCTCTTTTCATCATCAAACCTAACCACCTTCATTAAATAAATTCATTTCATCTCAAAGCAAGATCATGATTTTTCAAGTTAAATGGCTTAAGGAATTGTTGTGTGACAAAAGGAATTTTTCATGGTTTTTTCAAGCTCAAATATGGGTGCCAAGGGCATAACATCTTGTTAAGGTCAGCTCAAAAGGCACAAACACATAGTCATTTTTTTTATAAAACCATTTAAAGTTATTTATAACTTTGAGAGGATCCAAAACAACATCCTAAAATCATGGAGTTAAAAACAAAGATATAAACTGGTTTGTACTTAATTCATTGACTAAATACATTCAAAACACTCATGACTCTATAAGTGCATCACTTTTGGCTCAAAATTGCTGAGAAATAGGCTTTAGAGAAATGAATCATTGATAGATGAATAATGACCAAACTTTCCAGCAAAGAATACTACCTATACAATCCATTCATATCATTGGACCACAAGCAATCAAATAACTCATTCCTTTGATCAATCTGCATTTAAAAACATAGAACAAACTCAAACCCATGTTCTTTATCAAAATTCTAACCAATTTAGCCATGTTTTGCAAAAAATTTCTCACAAACCAGGAAGTGCTTTAACCATCTATACTACCCAAAATCACCTCTACACCCCCAAACTTTAAAGGGATAGTGTCCTCAATGTCAAAAGGCAAACAAAGGTCTTCCTTATGCACCAAAATACAAAAACTAAAAGTTTTTGCACATGAAAGATAAAAAAATTAGTGTACCTGCACCTGTATAGATATGAGCTATTCATACAGGTTAGAAAAGTCATTCATCAAATATGCACAAAATGAAACCAACATAACATCATTTTGCATTAGCAAGCCAAATAGCTTATATACAGCATTAACAGTTCTCAGTTCAAAGGTAATCCTGTACCAAAAGATTTAGTGTTCTAGGCTATAAGTAGCCTTTCAAAATATCAGAATAGACAGTCAAATAGCTACCATACAGCTAAGTAACCACAATCAAAACTCTAAATAACATAATTAACAAAGGAAATGACTCAAAAAACAAAATAAAACAATAAAAGAAACAACAACAGTAAATGGCCCCAATTATGCATCGTCATCCTTTGACTACTCATCTTTATCCCTAGCCATGTCTTCATTCTCATTGAAACCTTCAGTAAATGCTTCATCTTCCTCCTCATTAAGCTCTTTCTTGACCTCAGTGCTAATGTTTTCAACCTCTGGCACTTCAGTCTCTAACTTCCAAGCTATTTGAACCAACAGCTCCTCTATATGCCTCTCTCTGCATCTCCTATGGCAGATTTCTCTATCTAACTTCTCATGAAGGTGGTTCAATTGGATCGAAGCTTGAGCTAGCTATGGCTTTTTATTCTTCCCTATAGTCCTTAAGAAATTAGTCAGGATACATTTCCCTCTTCATGTGCGCTACTATTCTCACTCAGGAGCTATAGTGGAGTAGTTGAATTTGGAGGGTGGCTTGAACTTAGGATCTTTGTCTTTCTATTTTAGCCCTTCTTATGTCAAAAGATTAGAAATCAGGTGAGGTATGATGAGTTGGTGTTATATGTCTGGTTGGCAAAACATCCTTCCATTTACCCCTTCTAGTACATGTTTGGAAGTTTAAGGTTCAAGTGGATCACAAAATAAGGCCATAAATTGAAATTTAAATTGGAATTCTTGAGTTGCTATGCACTAGTAAATTCCAGATTTTTTGTTTAACTTTAAAAATTTGTAAGTAATTATAGAAAAATCATATGGAGGTAGTTCAAATTTCTATCTAAAGCCCTTTCGAATCCTACAAGGAATGAAATACTCTCTGCTTGCTTAATTCATACAGTTAATTGTGTGAAGTAGCACTATTCATTTGGTCAAACAGTGCATTCTAGCTTTCTTGCCCTAACTTTATGCAATCATAACATGTAGAACACATATCCAATTTAAGTGATCTAGCACTTGTTTTAAATCTTAGTATATGCTCTAACTGCTAAACAAGTTTTAGGGCCAGATTCATTCGTGTATCTTTTGCTTTGTCACAAATTTGTGGGTCATTTAGGGGTAACTTTTCACTTTGTTATTCTTAATTTCTAAAACCATTCTCTTGAAAATTTCCCATTCAAATTTTCATGAGGAATTCAAATATGAGATTGGATTTAACAAAATCCAACTCCTTCCCCATAAAACACACAAGGCTGAGAGGTTAGGGTTATAGGGTTTAAAATTTTCATTTTCAATTTTAATACTTCTAAACTTGTTTCCTCACTTTTACCCTACACAATTTTTCATTCTAAACTCACTGGAAGTATCAAAATCATCAAAATCCAACCCTAGCCTTAAGAACTAGCCCTAGCCAAAAATATAACCCTTGGCACACAACCATGAAATCTTTCACAAATAATCTTAAAACCACTTGATTCTCGTTTCTTTCAAGCCTTTAAACATTATTTAAACATCAATTTCATCTTTTTAAACCTTATCAATTTTGTGCAACATGCTCTATTAGAGTTTCAAGCTCCTAAAATCTAACAAAATAACCAAGATTAATAACAATAAAGGTAATGGAAACTACATTAAAAACCATGAACATACCTTGTTTTGGAACTTGATCTTACATGGTTTCCCTTGCTCTTTCTCTTCTCCTTCTTCTCTTCATATTTTCAGCCTCTCCTCCGCTTTTCTCTTGAGTTGGCTAAAATCTTGGCCTAAATGGCTAGGGGGAGATATTTATAAAAATTTGCTTAAATCTTAGCTCTTGATCTTTTCTGTGTGTAGCTTAATCTTGACCATTCATTTAATTTCTTTGGCCATGTGTCCCTTATTTTCTTGATTCTTGCCACCTAACCCTCTTAGATGTCCCCTTCATTCAGTAGAAGTGCCACCTTGTGAGACACATCACATGCCACCTATCAAACATGTGAAGAAAGTATGATATTTTATTACTTAATTCCATTCTTCCAAACTTAAGCCTTGACAAAATATATTATTCCATCCATGTCCCTTTATCAAATTTGCATTCAAATAGGGAGAAAAATATGGAGAAATTCATGCATAACCATACCCTTGGTATTCCTCCACCTATTTGACGATTTTACATCATATCAAGTACTTTTTTGGGTCCTAACTTACTTGGTAACCCTAGGACATATTCTGACATCATTTTATCATCATAATTAACCTCATATGGCATTATATATGCTTGACATGGAGGGAGAAATGTCTTTTCCTCTACCTTTCATTAAAATCATTTAATAATATTTATTTAGAGTAAACTTGACCAAATTCTCTTTATCGGTTCATGACTCTGAGAATCTATCTCTAGGTACCAATATTGTCTTCTTATCACGGAGAATTTCTCTAATTTTTTTGAGTCAAAAGTCAACCCATAAACAATTTATTTTGACTTTTCCCAAATAGTGCATAATTAGGCTTTAAATTCTATTAAAGTCAACCTCTTTGCTTTCTAGGGATCAAATCACTTTTAAAAACCTATAATAATTCCTCAAATAGTATTCTCTATTTTTCTCCAATTATCTGAGACCTCCTCATATTTTAAACAATTCAATTTATGCTAATATTTATAATTAGCCAAAACACTGGAAATTTCATCAATTTGCTCCTGGGGTATATTTGTGATTTTCAACCCCTTACAAGTCTCAAAACCTGATTTCCCATTTTTCTAAAATTTTCGGACATACTTTTCATCACTAACCTTTTCAACCCGAAACTTTTCAAATTTATGATTAAGTCCCTGCTCAGGTTTAGCATCAGGAATCATCTCACTGAGCTTCCTGGCATAATCTTTAGCCCTTAATCATCTCCAATTACCATACTTAAGCCCTGGAGACTTCATCAAAGTCTTTAACTTGCCTATCTCATGGTTCTAGAAAGCTCTTACTTTACGATTTAGTCCCTAGGAATTCTTTCATTCTTCGAGGGAACTTCTGGAACTCTTGCCAAAAGGGGTTTGGTAGCTTGCCCATTTTAGGCTAATTCTGGTACTTTTAGGCCTAAAATTCAGGATGTTACAATTCTCCACCTCTTAAAAGAAATTTTGTCCTTAAAATTTTTAGGTCAAACCTCTATCCTTAGCCTTAATGAGAGGTTAACTGAGAAGAATATCCCCACTTATACTTAACTTTAGCCTTTTTAACTTTTCATTGTGCTTTATTACCATGTTTCAATCCTCAATCTATGCTTACTCATCCCATTGTTTCATACTGTTCTATCATTTACACAAGCATGACCCTCGCTTTTAAGCATTTTATTGTCACTACTTGCAGTATTTCTGTCATACCTCCTTTATTATCTTATCTATAACAATTGAAACCCTTGAGGATCATTATATAGGCCTTAGGTATGAGAAAATCCCCAAAAATTTGAAAATTTTTCAAATTTCAGTCTAGGTCGTGACTTGAAGTCACAGAGGCCATTTTTGCTTCTAGGTCGCGACCTAGGATCACAGAGAGCCTTCGGCACTGTTCACAGTTCATAAAATTTTTTGTCAACTTTGAAAATTCATAACAAAATGTAAACAAATTGAAATGAGATGGTTCCAATTTCTATTTGAAGCTTGTCATGTCTACTATAAGGGAAAAATACTTATTGGCATCAGACCATCATGAAACAGAGCCAGAAAATTCACTAAGTTGTACTGTTTATATGGTCAATTTCTGATTTTTTAGTATTTTAGCCCAACTTTGGAAGGGCATATTGAAACATCCTTCCTTTATTATCTTATTATACAATGATTGGAACCCTTTAGGATATTATACAACTTTTAAGTATGAGAAAATCCCCAAAAATTTGAAACTTTTCTAAATTTTAGTCCAGGTTGTGACCTGGTACCTCCAAGTCGTGACTTGAGGTCACAGAGGCAACCTTTACTGCCAGGTCATGACTTGGGATTCTCAGATTATGACCTGAAATCACAGAAAGCGCTCGAGTACTGTTCATTATTCACAGAAATTTTTGCCAATTTTAAAAATTCATAACTAAATGTAGAAAAATCAAAAGGAGATGCTTCTAATTTCTATTTGAAGCTTGCCATGTACATTACAAGGGAAAAATATTCATTGGCCTCATATCATCATGAAATAGAGCCAAAAAATTTTCCAAGTTACACTGTTCATATGGTTATTTTCTAATTTTTTAGTATTTTAGCTCAACTTTGAAGAGCATATCTCTTAGCTCACACATCCATTTTTGGTGGTCTACCATTTTTTTTAGAGTTTAGGATGTGTACTTTAACCATACCAAATTTCATGGGCAGAATCAATCATTTGCTTTACTTCCACTCTATCTCAATTTCATTGCTTAATTAGGGATAGTTTATTCCCTTAACTTGTATTAATAAATCATAATTAATTCTTTCCTTCCATAATACCATTCTGTTCATGCATTAGCTATTCGCATACATCATTATAGCCAATTATACAAGCCATCATCATCATTTATCATCACATAACATAAATGGCATATTTATATCATACACTGAATTCCTTTAATTCTTTTCCTCTTTTCTTACTTCTACTTCATGCATCCTTTACTTGGTCTTTATCATCTATTATGGTTGTTTAAGAGAGTGAGATTTGGGAGAATCTCAGTAGCAAACATTACCATTATGCATGCAAGATGGATGCAAGTGTATGACATGCTTACTTAATCTAGCTCATGCTTATAACATTTTCTCATGCTCAATGTTTCACATAAACATGCATGGTCATGGGAAATATCAATGAAACAAAGCATCATACTAGCATTAGCATCTCATATCATCATCAAGCAATACAATGCATATCAACACACAAGCATACACATCAAGCACACAAGAAAGGTAAGTTCACTACCTTGTATCCTTAAGCTTTCTTCTTACTCCCTTTTGCTTCCAACCATTAAGGTTGCTTGCTCAATCTTTGCCATTCTTTTTTCTTGATGTCTCATGGCCCTAAATATATCAACACATCATTTCCATTCATTTATTAGAGCCATGGTAATCAACAACATCAATACTTTGTTTTCTTTGAACTATATTAACTTCTAACTTTTGAGTTTGATTTCTAACTTTTCTAAAATTAATCCCACATGCTATTCACACATAATTTTTTTATGTAGAATCCATTTCCAAGCTCAAAATCATCAAAATCAAACTCCTTATCTATTCAAACTGATTTGGTCGAACATAGGCCTTAGGGCTCAAAATTCCATTTTCAATTCAATGCTTCCAAACTTGTTTTCTCACCTTTACCCACACAATTTTTCATTTTAAACATATTGGAAGCATCAAAATCATCAAAATCCAATCCTAGCCCCAAGAACTACCTTTGGCCAAAATGTTACTCAAGTTACATAATCATGAAATTCAACCAATTTTAACATATAGCCACTTGACTCTTGTTCTTTTCAAGCCTTTAAACATTATTCTAACATCAATTTCATCTTCCCCTATCCTTAACAATTTCGTGCAATATGTCCTTTTGGGGTTTCAAGCTCCCAAAAACTATTAAAATCCATAACCAAGCTCAATAACAACAAGGGTAGTGAAAACTACATCAAAAACCATGAACATACCTGTTTTAGAGCTTGATCTTGCATGGGATCAATTGTTTTTCTCTCCCCTTCTTTTTTTCTCTCTTTAGAATTCATTTTGCAAGAGTTTCCTATGGTTTCATGAGCTTAGGACAAAATGAGGGGAGGGAAGGGATATTTGTAGAGTTTAAGAACAAATCCTAGCTATTGATCTTGAAAATATGTGGCTTAATCTTGATCATCCATTTTTCTTCTTTGTCTTGTGGTGACAAGTGTCCCTATAACATCATGCTTACATCATCTTGATGACATCATGCTTACATCATCAAGCCACATTTCTTTAATCCAACTGTATACATGTCTTATATCCAACCGTACAAGTATTTTTCATCCAACCGTACATTGGTCTTTCATCTAATCATACATTTGTCTCTTCCATGTCCCTTCATCATTTTAGCATTAAGATAGGGAGAAATTAATATAAAATTCATGCAAAATACAACTATTAGACATTCCTCTACCTATCTTGTCATTCTGCACCGTATATGGTACTTTTTCGGGACTACTGGAGCATGTTCTCGGACTATTCTCTCGCCTCAAATAAGTCCATATGGCATTATATAACATGCCTAAAGAGGAAGTTATGCTCTTCCATTGTTCTTCCATTAAAACAATTAATAATATTTATTTTGAAGTAAACTTGACCAAATTCTTTCTGGTCTATGACTCAGAGAATCTGTCTCCGAGTACGAATCCTATTTATTCATCATAAGGCATTTTCCTAATTTTTCTTAAGTCAAAAGTTAACTTCTAGATAGTTGACTTTGACTTTTCTTGGATAGTGTGTAAATTGGTGTTAAATTCTATTAAAGCCAACCTCTTCGCTTTTTGGGGACGAAATTATTTTTAAAACCTGTGATAATTTCTTAAGTATTTTCCCTCATTTTTTCCAATTATCTGAGGCATCCTTATACTTTAAAATAATTCAATTTCTGCTAATATTCAAAATTAGCCAAGACCCTAGGAATTTCATAAATTCCTTCCAGGGGTATTTTCATCATTTTTAGCCTTTATATGAGCCTTTGAACCTTATTCCTATTTTTCTGGAATTTTTCTAAAGTATTTAGGCATCACTCCCCTTTTTTGGCTTGAAACTTTACAAAATTACGATTTTGCCCCTGTTTGACTTAACCCAACTTCACCTTATTGGGGCCTGCAATATACTATTAGTCTACAATCATTTGTATTTCTCATTCTTGGGCCTTGAAACTTCACTAGAGTCTCTAACTTTCTCTTTTCTTAGTCCCAACAAATTTTCCATTTATGATTTAGTCCCTCAGAATCCCTATATCCATCCAAGGAACCTCTTGGACCTCTATTAAAAGGGTCTGATAGCCTACCCATTTTAGGCTAATTTTAGTACTTCTAGACCCAAAATTCTATATGTGACACATATCTCTTACCACAAAACTCCAAATTTAGTGATCTACCACTTGTTTTAAAGTTAAAAATGAGATCTATAAGTTTACGAAATTTCAAATCCAAATTTGTCCATGTGCTCATTATTTTATGTGACATAAGATTGCCCCTATTTAGGGCATTTTTATCCTTTAATCAAAACTTATTAAATTTTCTTTTCCTTTTTCCATTTGCCATCCATTCTAACACATCATACCATGATTATAAGCAACCATTCAACATTATAATTTACATAATTCCCAAGTGTGCCATATCCTTGATTCATTACAAACTCGTAGTAAGATTCATCAAAATACAATATACATTACGCAATATCATATAATTCATATGGCCTTCTTAGCCCAACACTATCTCCTTACCCTTGTCCATGGTTGGTCCACTTCTTATTTGATACATAATTTAACACAGAAGGAATGAGATTTCATAGAAATTCTCAGTAGCAATGAACTATAATCGTCATGTAAATCAAGCAATGCATAATGTGACATATTATAGAACTTCAAGATATTCTCAATTTGCATAAAATCATATTATGCATCATACCCAAAAAGGAACATCAACACTTTCACATTGACATATTTCTATGCATTTGGCCAAAGCACAATCAAATGTCATAAAATCAACCATCACCACAACATGAGTTCCTCAATCCAAGCAATCAACATGATCTCATTAAACAAGCAAGATAAACAATCAAATTATAATTCAATGCTACCTTTGATGCTTAATACAACTCGGTCTCTTCAAGAGATTAAAGCTCCCTTTGATTTTATCCACAATACCTATCAATCCAAGCATAATTACAAGCTACATTAACAATAATTCAAACTTAAACACCAATGCTCTACTTAAATCCCCCTTTTCTTTGATTTTTAACATAATTATTTCTCTTGTTATTTCAATAACCTCTTGACTCATTCCTACACAATTTTTCATGTAGATTTCAAATATCCAATTAGATTTATGAAAATCAAACTCCTTCCCTTTCAAACTATCTTGGCCAAAGAGGGGCATATATGTTCCAAAAATTTTATTTTTGATTCCAATGATTTTAAACACTTCCTTTTAATGTTTCCTTACACAAAAACACATTTTAAACTCATTGGAATCATCAAATCAAGGTAAAACAAACTCCTACCCTAACATTTCTTTTTGGCCGAAATGAAGCATAGGAAAATCTAAGTTGGTTTTCTTCCAAAAATCAATCAAACACCACTTAAACATGCTTATTCCACTTCATATTTAAGATTTCTATCCTTTCTTAAAGTTCAAGCATGCTAGCCAAAATTCCACAGCATTTCCCCTTGAATTTTTAATCCAAAAACCTAACCAGAACAAGCTTTAATCTTAACCATAGTAAAGCTTAGACATATCTTGATGAATCCTTGACTAAAGTTGATGATTTCTTGTCCAAATACACTCACCAATTTTAGTTTAGCTCAAGGAAATAGTTGGACAAAACCTCTCCTAGTTTTACCAATTTTTCACCTATTTTTCACCTATTTTTAGGTATTTTGAGGGGTATTTACGAGCAAAATAATCTCCCACCTCCCCCCCTCAATTATACATGTAAAGTGCTACCTAAGAGGGGCACTTGGCTGCCATCAAGTGTTGAGAAGTTCAAATCATGCCAAGTGTCTTTGGCCTAGAATAATCCAAGATATCTGTGTGAAAATTGGGTTAAAATCTAATTTAATTAAAGGGGGGATCTTAAACGAAATTAGGCCTTCTCCAAGCCCAATTTGGGGCCCACTTATGATTTAGGATGGCCAAAAAAGATGGCCTACAAACAAAACCACAATCCCAAACTATTTTGAAACTTTATCGTTAGTATTCACTTGTAACATTTTATAATTTTTTTAGACCTCCAAAAATTCATTTCTCCCCATAAAAAATGCCCTTTTTCTATAAGGCATATGATTTGAAAGTTTTTAGGATTTTTTTTCCATCTTTAGCTATTTATTTTGAATTTTCCCGATTAGGCCTCTATCAATAAAACTGCGGGAGAATAAATTCTCCTAAAATTGATCCATGAGCTTCCAAGGTGTAAAACTAATTTTATAAATTCAAACAAATATTTAATAATTAATTCATATTTTTTCAGAATATTGAGCCTCTAACTATTAAAAATAATTATTTTCCTCTATTTTTTTTATTTTCTCAAAAAACCTCTATGTTCAGAAAATTCCGTAATAATTCATTTTCACATCAGTTTCATCTTTAAGGCCTCCATCGAGGTTCCAAAACCTCTAATTCACATTTTTACAATTTTTTGGAAATTTTCTAGAATTTTTCTCAAATTTTTCCATTTTGCCCTTTTTAGACTAATAATTCTGAAAATGTTAGTCCAGGCTCTATCGGGGTTTCACATTAAAAGTTGTTTCATCCCTCTGTCTACTTTTTGTATTGGCCTTCATTCAAATTTTTAACTCTCTATATCCTGATAAGATTTTCAGGATGTGATACTTTCTATTAAGACACATTCCTTCATGATAATGCCATGACATTACACTTGTCTTCACAGTATTGCACTATACTGTGGCATTTCAAGTTACTCTAACACTGCCTTTATTAGGTCTCTTTAAGCATACATTGCCATTCTCATCTTTACCTTAAGGCCCTATCTCCTTTTGCTCACATCCTCATTTCATGCCTAGCCTTCCTAAATGCATAATGTTTAGGACTTATAGCTCTTGTCTCCTTACTCTTATTGTTCCTTCTTTCCTTTATTGACAGAATAGATTTGGGCTCGGTCCAATTGACATCAAGGTACCTGCAGAACGATCAGGGGTACTCTCCATGTGCCTGTTGACTAACCTAAGGAGGCTACTATATCTCAAACTCATCATAGGACTACTAATTGCTGGTCACTATTCTTGGTCACCCTCTCCCTTAAGAGACGTCTCAATGGCTTAGCTGTTTCCTCAGGCTTGATTTATCACGACTTTGGGAGCCATCATGCTCTACTACAAGTCTCATTGGGAGCTACTGTGCTATACCACAAGCCTCTTCAGGATCCACTCTGACCTTGAAATTTCTCTCTGCTCAAGCCATATTCCAATCCCTTGGAGACTCTAGACCATCGGATTGAGTTAAAGAATAAATTGCCTCACTCATCTGTCAACTGCATCAATAATTTCCCAAGACTAATTGTAGATCCCTTTTTACTATCTTATGGGCAGTCCTCTATCTTTTTGTCATCCCTAGGTTCATCCGTCTCTGGGTACGTCCATAGTCTTTTAAACTCTTAGCTTTCTTAGGCTATTTCTCTTTTCATTCATCCTCTTTAATTACTAGGCCGCACACTCGTTTTTATAGCTATTAGCCTTTAACTTCCAGGCCAATTCTCTTCCCTAAGCCTCTTTATCTCTAGGCCTCATACTCAATTGTATAGCCATTTGGTCTCCTTTATAATTTTCATGCCAATCTACCTCATCATGAGGTTTCTCTAATTCATTTCACTGTCCTTGTTGTCTTTCACTGACATGAGATAGTATAGGGAGAAGGCTTATATTCTTCCTTTCTCTTTTCCTCACTACTTTCCTTTAGTACCTAGTAAACTCAAGGGCATCTCACCCCTATATTACTCTTGGCCAAGTTCATTCTCATTAGGATAAGATCAACTCCATATCTTACCTCGGCTGTGTTTACTCTTTCTTGTGGGAGGAAGTATTACTCATATCGAAGCAACGTTAACTCAATCACTTTCTTTGCCCTTGATAGAGGATATATCACTTTCACCGTCATAGTGTCAACTCTACCTTCTTAAGAGGATGTACTGTTCCACATAGCGATGTCCACTCTATTTTTACTATTTTCCTTTCCTTCCTTTAGAGGACTACCTCCTAATTTCTTGAGAGATACTCTGTGGCCAAGACCTTCCACTTACTAGATCTCTGTACGAGCACATTCTTTGCATCTTGCATCCCTATTAGGGGAGCCTCTTAACCTAACTCATTCAATCACCTTGGCAATAGCATTCGTCTATAGGGACCTCATCTCTTAGATTCCTTATTGGCCTGAGTGCAATGGTTAGACTTTCCATAAATAACTCAGGGACATAAATAACGTACTCATCTGTCTATATTAGTTCTCGATGCAACCATCATCTATAACATTATCATCTATTTCTCTCTATCTTCATCCCCAAGGGATGCTTCTTGACTCTTACTCTTTCTAACTTCTCTTATCTCTTGATCATACATTCCTTTGGTCATACACTAGTCATCATAACCGACCATATTACACAGTAAGCTTAAATCATTCAAACACCTCCGCTATTTGGCATTCCAGTTGGGCACTTAATATTAATCACCTGAGCCTTAGGTTGTCACTCTGCTTCCCTATTAAGGTATAGACTCATAAGCCTGCTTGGCTTACAATACTCTCAGCCCCGATTAAGCTTTCTCAAATCAATTATTCCTCTCTTGAGAGGGAGTCTCTTAACAATGGCTACCTATCTCTCAAGTTACTTTTTATCATTCCTTACTTCTCCTCTATGCCTATTTCCCCTAGAGAAATTACCTTAAACTCCTAACTTTAGTTGGGCCAATCCTAGTAACCTATTACTCTCTATGATAGTAGTTTCTCTCATACTAGGCTTTACTTGAATCAGCGCTCCATTTAAACCTTTGTTAAAACCTTCACCAGAACCTCTGTTCTATTTAAACATTTGCCAAAACCTTTTCTCTGATACCAAAATGAAACATCCTTCCATTTACTCCCTTTAGTACGTGTTTCGAAGTGTTAAGGTTGAAGTAGATCATGAAATAAGCCTCTAAATTGAAAATTTTAAATTGGAATTCTTAGGTTACTATTGACTGGTAAATTCCATGTTTTTAATTCAATTTTGAAAATTCATAACTAATTATAGAAAAATTGTATTAAGGTGGTTCAAATTTCTATCTAAAGATCTTTCAAATCTCTACAAGGAAAAAAATACTCTCTAGTTCATTCCCTTGCTCAATTCGTACAGTTAATTGCATAAAGTAGCACTATTTATTTGGTCAAATAGTGCATTCTAGCTTTCCTGCCCTAATTTTAAGCAACCATAACTTCTAGCACACATATCTCATTCAAGTGATCTACCACTTGTTTTAAAGCTTAGAATGTGATCTAACTCCTCACCAAGTTTTAAGGCTAGATTCATTTGTTTAGCTTACTTTTGCTTAGTCAGAGATTCGTGGCTCATTTAGTGGTAACTTATCCCACTTACTTGCATTAATAATTCATATTCATTTATTTTTTGTTTCATAACCATGCTCACATTGCATAATTCATTCTTATGCATCATCATATCTAATTTTAACATGCCATCATCATTATCATCTAACATCACATAACATCATTGGCATTTTTTATATACATATTAATAGAAAATTACATAATGTAACATAACACATTTTCTCAGTTTCTCTCATCCTCTTTTTGCTTCCACTTTATGTACCCTCTTGTTTGCTCATAAACACCTATTAGGGTTGGTTAAGGGAGGGTAAGATTTAGGAGAATCTCAGTAGCAAACATTACCCATAGTGTATGCAATACTAATGCTTGGTGGATGACATGCTTGATTATATGCTTTCATGCTTTTATGCTTATAAAATGACATGCTCTAATGGTTAGTATTTCATCCATACATGGCCATGAAACATACAAGAAATAGAGCACATTGAATCTTTCATATTCTAAATCAACATCAACACTCAAGCATACAATAAGGGTAAGTTCACTACCTCATATCTTTAAGCTTTCTTCTTGCTCTCTTTGCTTCTAACCACTAAGATTGCTCGAACAATCTTGCCATTCTTCTTTCTTGGTCTCTCATGGCCCTAGATTCACATTGCACATTAATAACCAATCCATCAAGACCATAAAAATCACTAACAACCATCACTTCCAAACTTGATTCCTCTTTAACCTTAACTTTTCACTTCCTTATTCTTAATTTCTAAAACCATTATCTTAACCATTTCCCACTCAATTTTTCATGAGGAATCTAAATTTGAGCTTGGATTTAAAAAATCCAACTTATTCCCCATAAAACACAGAAGGCCTAGAGGTTACGGTTCTAGGGTTCAAAATTTTTATTTTCAATTCTAATGCTTCCAACTTATTTTCTTACTTGTAACCTACAAAATTTTTCATTCTAAACTCATTTGAAGTATCAAAATCATCAAAATCTAACCCTCGCCTTAAGAACTAGCCGTGGTAAAAAATATAACTATAGGTACACAACCATGAAATCTTTCACAAATCATCTTTAAACCACTTGATTCTCATTCCTTTCAAGCATTTAAACATTATTTTAATATCAATTTCATCTTCCCTTAACCTTATCAATTTTGTGCAACATGTCCTGTTAGAGTTTCAGGCTCCCAAAATCCAACAAAACCCATAACCAAGCTTAATAACAACAAAGGTAATAGAAACTACATCAAAAACCATAAATATACTTTGTTTTAGAGCTTGATCTTACATGACTTCCCTTGCTCTTTCTCTTCTCCTTCTTCTCTTCATATTTTCAGCCTCTTCTCCCATTTTCTCTTGAGTTGCCTAAAATCTTGGCCTAAATGGGGAGGGAAAATATTTATAAACATTTGCTTAAATCCTAGCCCTTGATCTTTTGTGTGTGTGTGTGTAGCTTGATCTTGGCCATTCATTTAATCTCTTTGGCCCTGTGTCCCTTATCTTTTTTATTCTTGCCACCTAACCCTCTCAGGTGTCCCCTTCATTTAGTAGAAGTGCCACCTTATGGGACAGATCACATGCCACTTACCACACATGTGAAGAAAGCATAATATTTTATTACTCAATTCTATTCTTCCAAACTTAGCCCTTAACAAAATGTATTATTCCATACATGTCCCTTCATCAAATTTGCATTAAAATAGGGGGAAATAGGGATAAATTCTTGCATAACCATATCCTTGGCTATTCTTTCACTTATTTTATGATTTTACATCGTATTAAGTACTTTTTTGGATCCTGACTTACCCCAATAACCTTGGGACATGTTCTGGCACCGTTTTGTCATCACAATTAACCTCATATGGCATTATATATACTTGACATGGAGGGAGAAATGCCTTTACCTCTGCCTTTCATTAAAATCATTTAATAATATTTATTCTAAGTAAACTTGACCGAATTCTCTCTATCAGTCCATGACTCCGAGAATCTATCTCTAGGAACCAATACTGTCTTCTTATCATAAGGAATTTCTTTAATTTTGCTTAAGTGAAAAGTCAACCCATAAACGGTTTATTTTGACCTTCCTTAGTAGTGCATAATTAGGCTTTAAATTATATTAAAGCCAACCTCTTTGCTTTCTAGAGACAAAATTATTTTCAAAACTTGTAATGATTTCTCAAGTAGTGTTCCCCATTTTTCCTAATTATTTGAGGCCTTCTCATATTTTAAATAATTCAATTTTGGCTAATATTCATAATTAACCAAAACCCTAGAAATTTCATCAATTTGCTCCAAGGGTATTTTTGTCATTTTGAACCCCTTTCAAACCTCAAAACCTTATTTCCTATTTTTTTAGAATTTTTAGGTGTACTTTCTATCACTGTCCTTTTCAGTCTGAAACTTTTCAAATTTATTATTAGGTCCCTACTTGGGTTTAGTCTCAAGAATAATCTCACTGAGGTTCCCAACAACTTCAGTGCCTTTGCTTTCTTGTAAAACCTAAACTTGCTCGTGCATGGGAACTCACGATCTTAGTGTAACCTTTTCTTATTAATCATTTCCTTGATATTAGGTTCAAGGGATGCGGTGCGGGGTTTCTTCTTTAGGTCCAATTTTCTTGTCAAAAGAAACAAAGCACACTACACACAAACTAAGTGAACAAAACAAACAAAACACAAGATACAATGGAACGAAAGCCAAGCTACTCTAAAGAAAGGAAAACTCTCAACCAAACTTAGATCAAAGATTAAGATCAAAATCACTAGGAAGCTAGCTAATCCTCCATGAATCCAAAATATTCTCACCCCTTACACATCTAAACTAAAATTGGCCTTCCATTCAAACTTACCACAAGCAGTTACAAGGTAACCTTGCTTTCCCATAAGAGAAAAGCTTGAAGATAACTTCTCATTTAAGAGTTTTAAAACTAAGTCCTTAGCAAACATAGGTCATAAACATCAAAACTGGTACAAAATTTTCAATACTATCCACCTTAAACTGGACATGCTATTTAACACTTCTAAGCACAACCTATAAGCTCCTCTAAATCACTATACACAATGTACCTCTAAAAACGTAAACTATAATACTGAAAATCAAACTAGAATAAAGGAAAGAAAGAAATACCTCAAACAAGAAGAATATAGAGCAAAACTAACTCAAGAAAAGAAAGAAGAGAGACGGCAGCAAGACTAATAAGAAAATGATAGCAACAACACGGAGGAGAAGACGACAATGGTGAGATGGAGGGAGAGAGAGAGACAGCAATGCTATGAGGGTGAAAGAGAAGGAGTGGAGTCAAATTGGAGGGGAGCAGTTAGGGTATGAGAAACTAAACCTGAAAGGTGTGGAAGGAGAGAGTTACTGAGGAGAGAAAAGAAAAGAAAAATAGGAGATAGAAAGGGTGAAAAGCTAAAAAGGTTAAAGATTTAAAAATTAGGGGATGAATAGCGACCAAAAAATAACCAAGTATACAAAGACAAAGTGATAGAACCCAATCTTTATATGGTTTTCTCAAGTGTTTTCTGATGTTTTGCAACACTGTTACCCTTATTATGCATGCATTTATATCCTTTTGATTATATTGGTTCATGCATTACATTCTACTGTTTAAGGGGTAAAAAGAATCATTTTTCTTTCCTTAATTGTAATTGGCTTGATCTATAATCAATTAGTCTTTACAAAGCTCTTTGTTATTATTTTTAGGCAAATGGAGAAGGATCTAAGACCCAAGATGGAGCATAGACGAAGCCACAAAGTCATAAGAGTCAAAACGCAAAATTATAGTGTTCTGTGTCCCCAAGTTGTGAGGTCGTGACCTGGATGCTCTTAAGTGAAGCTATTTGTTTTGGAGCCAAGCCAAGACTGATTATGCCCATGTGTCCCCAGGTCGCGACATGGCCTTATGAGGTTGCGACCTGGACTTTCCAAGTTGCGACATGAGATTATGAGGTCCCGACCTGAGTGTGTTAAGTGAAGCTGTGTATTTTGGAGTAGGTTTTTCAGCCTCTACACTTAGGGAAGTAGCCACTATGAAGACACATCCCTCCATTCTACAAATTTGTAAACGGATAAGCCTCCACCATATTCTCTCAAGTCTCTATTGATTCCATAGCTCAAACCTTTATTTTTCCTCACTTTTTCATCATTTCCTGTAATTTTGAACTAATTAAACCACTCTTAACCTCTTCTTCTCTATTTTTCCAACTCTCTTTTTAACATCACTCATGGCAAATCATACCTGGAGTGATTGTGACTAGTTTGAAGACATGAGAGGCTAAACCTTTAGCCTCTTGGTGATGGAAGACGACGCTTGAGCTCAAGGACTTGATAGGGGAGTTACTTAGTCTAAACCTGTGCTTAAATTTGTGTTGAACATTTCTAGATTTAGGGATTTCTTCACCTATGTAAGAATTTATTTATGATTGTAAATCTTGTGTTTAGACTACTGCAATATATTTGGATTGGATGCTGTTTAATGTTGAATTATCTATATGAATATTTCAATTCTGAATCCTTGTGTTCAATTGGTTGTCAGTGATCATTGATGATTAATCTATTTACTTGGTATTTTGTGGTTGTTAATTGACAATCTAAGGGCATTTGCATCATCCATTCATTTACACTTTAAGTGGTTTTCAACAATGTTTTAAGACATGTTAACCAACTTTGATTAAAGTGAGTTTTCATTAATTAAAACATTTGACCCAAGTGATTACTTGGGGTTTTTATCAGACTTAGAGATTTCCAAAACTCCCAACCAATTTAAGAGCAATGATAGTTGAGTTTTCATCATCAAGAGACTATTCCATCATAACTTCCCTTTAATCTAAAACATATCTTTATTCATTTAAAATACCAAAAAGATTTACCTCTTTGCACTTTACATTTATTGCACCACTTTTTGAACAATTAGACCCCCTTTTCTTCAACCAAATCATCACGCTTTTGGTAACCAGTTTAGTCTAGGCCTTTCTAATAAAGCGCTCCTTAAGAAGAACGATCGGTTATGCCCTATATTACATTATCTGGTGCAATCACAATCTTGATGACCCGGAAGGCAACATTCTGGTTTGATCACAAAGCAAGTAATGCAAAATAAATTAATAGCAAAAAAAAAAAAAAGAAGAAGGAATTGAAGTACTCCTACTCAGACGTACACACCACGGTGCCTCAGGAAGAAAGAGAGGGGTACTAACAACAAGACAGATGTTGTGACAGATTATGATAGGCACCACAGCTCTTATTATGGAACATTCATTCTAAGCAAAAAGATTAGATGCCACTGTGTATAGGTACAGATGCCATGATATCCTCAACAAAGTTGACAACATACTCATCAGAATAGATCCATTGCGATGCATAGCTTAATGCATTACAGCTTCTATGACAAAAATGAGAAATTCCTAACAAGATAGGGACACTGCAACTCTTATATCAACACACCGTGGCACATATTATAGAAAAGGGAGAATTTTATTAGAAGGGAACTGCTGTGGCGCAGTTAAATATGCCACAATACTTATTACAAAAAACCCTTAAAAGCACTAAAAACACTCTAAAACACTTACAACATAACTAGAACCACAAATCAAACAAGCCTTAAATCAACGTAACTTCTAAAATACTAAAACAAGAGCACCAAATCCAACACATAAGCACACACATGAAAACTAAATAAACACATGTGAAAAGCCAAAGAGAGCATAATCAACAAGCTTTAAATCAGCGTAACTTCCAAAATAATCAAAATAATTGACAAAAAGCCGCAAAATCATTCTAATTCATGATAGACTCACTTGATTACCTAGAAACAACAACAAAAGCACAGTTAAAACTTGAGGATCAAAGTTTAACTTCATTGAGGTCAGGATTTAGGTTTACTTCTCTAGATGTAGTGCTGACAGTGTAATCATTCTTCCTGTTGAGTGATCAAGTACTTGGGAAAAATTATTTATACCTACTAAAACCAAGTTCAAACAGAAAACTACTAAAATAAAATCAAAAGCAATAAGAATGCAAAAGAAAGGTTCAGAACTTGGATTGCCTCCTAAGTAGCACTTGGTTTATAGTCTTTAGCCTGATTCTTCATTAACTAAGTGTCCTCCAACAAGGAGATAGTGATGGTTTACCGATCAACTAGGCCACCCTAGTAGTGCTTTGTCACATCCAGCATTATGGTGATTAAAGATAAGAAATATTCTCAAATTATTGAGGATCAAAAATGATAAGGAGAAGTAGAATAATTTTGGTGGAAAATAACTATTATAATTTTCCAAGCCAATTATGGAAATTTGACTAATTAAGGAAAATTGGTCAAAAGTAATTATGGAGAAATATTTCCAAGTCTTGGAAAATTAAGGAAAAATGAGGATAATATCCCTTGAGGGTTATATGAAATTATAAAGTTGGTTTTATGACCAAATTACCCTTAGAGAAATTATAAGAGAATTTAAAGGGTGATCTAGGCAAATTAAGGGATTTTATTTGGAAAATTCCAAATAAATATTTTAAGAGGAATAAAATTCCAAGAAAATTCCTATGAGACCCCAAGGAATTATATGAGATTATGGAATTAAATGAAGGCCCTCAAGTATGTAAGATTTTTCCCAATACTTGTGAAAAGTGGAAAAATCTCTAAAGAGGAGGAAATTAATTTTTCTTTTTATTTAATTATTGGGAAATTAATTTTGAAGAAAAGAGGGAAATTTGGGAAGATAAAAATAAGGTGAATAAATTAAGGATTTGATAGAAAATAATTACAGAGGCCAAACTATTGTAATTATAGAAAAGAAGTTAAACTCAGAGTCACAGTATATTGATAAAGCAAGACTAGAGTCTTGCAAATCAAATGGATCACATTGAGCCATGTGTCAAGCCTGTAATATCACACCTTACTTATATAGTATCTTAGAATCCATTTACAATCCTTTTTTACCACATTGGATGGTTATGAGCTCAAAATCTCCTTTAGGACGTTACTTTTCCGAAATTACTGTTCACTGTGTAAATTTCAGATTACAGGCCCAACTTCGAAAAATCACAACTAATTCTACAAAAATCATATGGAGGTGTTCCAAAATTCTACGAAAATATAGTTCAATGATATTTAAGGAAAAACTATACAATTGGACTTATTTTTACCCAACTCATAGAGTTTTAATCAATAAATATTACTGTTCATTTTGTAAAATCTGGAACTTCCAGATTCTATGCTTTAACTTTGGAAATTCATATCTCTTTGTGTACACATACAAAAGAGGTGACTTACCTCTCATTTTAAAGCTTGGGATATGTACTATGAGTCTTCCAAAACTCGTGACTTAACTCATTCATTTGGTAGGTCAAACTGGAGCTACAAACTCACTGCTCTAAGACCTACGTTTTATCCCTTAACATCTCTTTACTTTAATTCTTTTTATTTCTTTGGCATACATAACATGGGCTTACTTTTTCCCATTCATACTCATGCACTTCTATTCATGCCATAAACATTATAAACACATACATTGAATTGATGGCATCCACAACATAAATTTACAACATAGGAGAATTATACATTGAACATAATCTCAATCATTAACGTCAATAATTGTCCGCTTTCTTCTCCTTGCTTCTTATGCCATTAGTACCCATCATTGATTGACCTAAATGGTTGGTTAGGGAGGGGTGAGATTCAAAGGAATCTCAGTAGCAAACAATACCATATTAATCATGCTAGATGGATGCTAATGCACTACACGTAACTTGTTTATTCTCTTGTTAATTAGTGACATATTAGCATGCTCAAAGCTAACTTCTTGATGCATGGCCATGGAGACATAATCTACTCATCATGAATAGCAATTACAGTAGCCAAAACATGTCACAACAATAACATGTACACGGCAACACACAAGCATATAACATCAAGCAATGACAATAGGTAAGTTCACTACCTTGCACCACAAGCTTTCCTCTTACTTTTCCTTTGACTCTCTTGACTTTCCAACCATGTGGGAATTCGGTTAATGTCACCAAACATTCTCTTGGATGTTCTAAAGGTCCTAAACATAGTCATAATGATCATACAATCCATTAGGACCAAGAGACTATATAATGTTCAAGACTAGCTCTCTTGAACCTCAACCCCTTTCTCTTACTTTTAGGGTTTTCTTTCTAGCTTTTCTAATATAAATCTCATCACTTCTCATCCTTAAGATCTATTTCTTATCAATTAGGACCACTTTAGATGGCATTAGATTCAAGAAGATCAAATCTGGAAATTTTGGTTCGCAGGTATTGTTCACGCAGAAACTCCAGAATTTTTGCTCAAATTTAAAAATTCATAATTAATTTTAGAAAAATCAAAATTGAGTGGTTCCAAGTCCCACTGAAAGATACTTAAGTTAAATTTAAATGAAAAATAGTTTCAGGAACTAATTCTATGCTGAACAGCACTGGAATTGTACAGAACTCGACACTCTTCCAAAAGTTTAACAATGTTTCCAGATTTCAATCTCTAACTTTCAAAAATCACCAAAAATCGTACACATATCCAAATGAAGTGTTCTACCCATGGATTTAAAGCTTACAGAGTCTACTTTAAACATGACAAATTTCAGAATCAGATATAAACAGTAATGAATTCGAAATAGGCATCAAATCATCACATAATTCTTCCAATTTCCACATAGTTCCACTTGAAACAACCTTTAATCAATGCGTTCTAACCAAGTTTAACATCAAAATCATCCTCCCTTAACTCTTATTAATTTCAGCCAGCACCTTGCCCTAAGGGAACCCAAACTTTTCAACCATAAAAACCAAAGATTCAAAGCAAGAAACAAGAGGAAACAACTTATTAACATTAGATCTAAACTTGGTTGATCAAAGTAAGTGTCTTCCTCTTGATTTAAGCTTCAAGAATCAAAATTGCAAGAGTTTCCCCTAGTGTTCTTCAGCTTGGCCGAAAATGTGAAGGAGGAAGGGTCAATTTATAGCCAAAAATTTGGCTTGAATGGACCAAAATGCCCTTGGTGGCTAGAAGAAGGAGTAGGGGCAATCTTGGAAGTTCAAGTGGACTTTTACATCATCATTGCATCACTTTCTTGTATCATGCTTATCTCATTCTTCTAGAAGGTGCCAAGTGTCATAAAAGTAGTGGAGGAGAAGGGAGATTAGATCTTAGTCGTTGGATCAAACTTGTTTCATAAGTTTCCTCCGAATTTACTTGGCCCACGTTTCTCTGGCTTTCTTTATGACCTTTTGGAGCTTAGAAAATTCTTCTGTTTGCTCCATAAATTCCCTTTAATTCTAGAGAATATCTATGAATTTTCTTAGGCCATAACACTTCTTTTAAGCCTTGCGTAAAAATTCATTTACTAAAATGGGTAAAACTGGCTTTTTAATTTATTAAAGCCACTCCACTGGCCTTTTGGTTGCGGAACTAGTTTTATAAATTAGTACAACCTTTCAATCATTTATCCTCAGTTTTGTATGTATTTTTGAGGTCTCTTGCTATTTTAAATAATTACCTCAAACGGTATGCTTTTTACCGGTCATAACCTTATAAATTCCATTTAAGCTGCCTCAGGGGTATTTTCATCTTTTCTCTTCACAAAAGAGCCTTAGAATATTATTTCCCATTTTCTGGGATTTTCTTGGAATTCTCTGTATACTGGTCCATTTTTACCCCTGTTGCTCATAACTTTCTGAATTTACGATTTAGTCCCTACTTAGACTTAGCTTCATATAATCCTCTCTTTGAGGTTTCTAACTTAACCTTTGGCCTCTATCTAGCCTCTTTTCTCTCTCTAGGCCTTCGAGACTTTACTGGAGCCTCTAACTTGATTATACTTGAGCCCCTGAAAACTTTCACTTTACAGTTTAGTCCCTGAAACTACTTTGACTTCCTTTCTCATCTTTGGGACTTCTGCTCAAAAGGAGTCTAGTAGCCTATCCAATTCAGGCTATTTCTAGTACTTTTAGGCCCAAAAGTTTGGATGTTACACCTAATCGAGGGGATTTGAACTTGCCAAGTGTCACTCCTCAAATAGAGAGGATCTTGACTTTTGGTAATTAATTTCATTTAGATTTTGTTAATTATGAAAGATTAAGTAAACACTTGACACATGGCATAGTATTAAAGGGTATGTCATAGCATTAATGGATGGTAGTTGGGATATTTTGGCTTGAAGAGAAAGCTATTCCTCCTCCTAATTCATATTCATTTCGTCCAAGAGGGAAAAGGAGAGAAAAAGAGTGATCTTCAAGTGTAAACAAGAGAAAGCTTGTACCTTTGACCATACTACCAAAGATTCAAGGTTAGTTCTTGGTTCTAGATGGGATCTTGCTTGGTTTTCTTTCTTTCTATGGCTGAAAAATATGTTTCTTCTCTCCTTTGGTGGCTGGCCAAACTAGATGTTTAGAGGGGAAGGAAGTTTTGTTCATCACACTTGCTAAGACACATCAAAACATGTTAGTCCCTAGTGTTTGCAAGTAGTTATAGGTTGTTTTAAAGCATTTTTCATGGTTGTTTCTTTGAGTATTCTTTTCGGCCAAGTTGATGACTAAACCCTAGGATGAGTTTTTCAATGTTTTAAGGCTTCCATGATGCTTAAAATGAGCAATGGTGTAGAGTAAACCAAAAGGAACAAGTGTTGGAAGCTTTAAAACAAAGTTGTAAATTTTTGGGTCAAAACCCTCTTTGGTTTGGTCAAGGGTAGCTGAAAGAAGGAGATTTATTTTCCTAGATCTAAGCACATATTTGGAATCTACATGAAAAACCATATAGAAATAAGTCAAGAAGTGATTTTTAGGGTTAAAGAGAAACAAGTCCAAAAATGATGAACAAAGGAGGGAGCTTTATAGATCAAGAATCATTTTTTATTTATGTTCTTGTTTTTTTTTGGTTGGTTAATGATTCTTGCTGCCCTTTTTGATGGATTGCATTGTTAGGGTTTGATATTTGTTAAGGAAAAGAGGAGAAGGAAAGAAAGCTAAAACTTTTGGAGCAAGGTAGCAAGTTAAACCTAGCTACTAATACTAACTTAGCATTATTGATTATTGCATGATTAATTGCCATTATGTGGTTGGACTTTCTTGATTATAATGTGGCTGCTCTTTGTACTTTCTTGCTTTGGCCTTTGCATGTCTGAGTTTGCCAAATGATAAGCATGCTAGTTCACCAATAGTAGTTAATATAATTATGCATGTTGATGATGCTTGTTGGTGTTATAGTTGGTTAATTTGCTATTGGGATTTCAATGAAATCTCATTTCCCAAATGCAATCTAACATTTTAGGGCCTGAATTCTCTAAGGGAAAGCTGCAGATTGAAGGTTAAATTTGTGGGGTTTAGCCACAAAAATTCGTGAAATCATTTTGGTTATGTACATATTATACTAACAGTGCTGTAAGCACACTAATACTGTCTAGTTCACAGGACTTTTTGATTAGCTCCCAAACGTTTTTAGTCACGAAATTTGGCATGATGAAAGATAACGTCCTGAGCTTCAATTTTATAGCTAATACGTTAAAAATGGATGAGTATACGATTTTTAATGATTTTCGAAGTTAAAGATCAGAATCTGGGAAAAAGGGTTTTTGGCAAATGGACAGTGTTGCATTTCTCAAAAGCCTGACACTTTTTCATAAGGAATTGGATAATGAGATTATTTTTCCTTGAAAGAGGACTTAAATATATTTAAGTAGAATTTTGAACCACCCCAATTGAATTTTTGTGGAATAAGTTATGAATTTTTGAAGTTGGGCCAGAAAAACTGAATTTTTACCCTATGAACAGTAAAAACCCAAAATTTAGCGTTTTTGTGGTAAAAAGTGAGCCCAAGACCATCCAATGTGGTCTAAAATGGTTTTAAAAGGAACCTAAGTCAATATAATAGTAAGGTGTGACATGCTTCAACCTCTAACCATTAACTTGAAATTTCTCCCCATCTTTTCCTTTTAGCTCCACTACTCCATAACCATAAACTCCCATGACGGTAAATAGACCAGACCATCTAGATTTTAGCTTCCCAAGAAAGAGTCTTAGCTTGGAATTGTGCAATAGAACTTGTTGACCTGACTGCAAAGCTCTGATAAGGATTTTCTTATCATGAAGCCTCTTGGTCTTCTCTTTATAGAGTCTTGAACTTTCATAGGCATTAAATTAGAATTCTTTAAGTTCATTTAGCTATAAGAGTCACTTCTCACCAATAGCCTTATCATTAAAATTCATCTTTTTGATAGCCTAATAATCACTATGTTTGAGTTTAATAGGGAAATTGCATGCTTTTTTGAAGATCAGTCTGTATGGTGACATACCAATAGGTGTTTTGCATGTCATTTGGCATGCCTATAAAACGTCATAAAGCTTAGTAGACTAATCCTTTCTTGTGTGTCCTACTGTTTTTTCCAATATCTTTTTGTTTTCTCTATTAGAGATCTCCACTTATTCGTTGGTTTGAGGATGATAAGCCAAAGCAATCTTATATTTAACACAATACATCTTTAATAGAGCTCTGAATTTATTGTTGCAAAAATGGCTTCCCCATCACTGATTATGGCTCTTGGGGTTCCAAACCAAGTGAAAATATTCTTTTTCAAAATTTGACAACCACCTTTACATTATTAGTTAGGGAGACAATGGCTTCAACTCACTTTGACACATAATCTACTGCCATTAAAATGTATTGATTATTGAAGAACTTAGGGAATGGTCCTATGAAGTCAATCCCCTAAACATCGAATAATTCCACTTCAAGCATATTATTTAGGGGCATCTCATTTCATCTCGATATATTGCCCATTTGTTGACAATGGTCACAAGTTAACACAAACTCATAGGTATCTTTAAACAACATAGGCTAGAAAAATCCAAATTGCGAGACCTTTACAGTAGTCTTATTACCCCCAAAGTAACCTCCATATTCAGACAGATGGTAATATCTCAAAATTTCTTCTTGTTCACATTTTAAAACATAGCTTCTCAATAGTTGGTCAGCACAATGATGAAACAAAAATAGTTCTTCCCAATGGTAGAGCATGACATCATATAGGAATTTTCTCCCCTAATAGTGATTTAAATCTTGGGGAATAATGCCACAAATAATAAAAATGACAATCTTAGCATACCAAGGCACTGCAATGTCAATTATGGCAAAGAGTTACTTAGCAAGGAAAGTCTCATTAGTCACTTAGTTAGCTTTTATTTTAGCATCTGTACTCAATCGTGAGAGATGGTTAGCTACTTGATTTTTAGTGCCCTTTCATCAACAATTTCAAGATCAAATTCTTGCAAGAGAAGCACCCATCTAATCAACCGTGCTTTAGACTCCTTCTTGCTAAAAAGATACTTTAGTGCTGCATGATCAGTGTAAACAATCACTTTAGCTCCCACCAAGTAAGAGCAAAACTTGTTAAAGGCAAAAACCACTGCAAGTAATTCTTTTTTAGTAGTGGTGTAGTTCTCTTGAGCATCATCAAGTGTTCTACTTGCGTAATAAATAGGGTGAAAGACCTTATCTTTTTTCTATCCAAGAATAGCTCCCACCACATAGTCACTAGCATCACACATAACAATAAATGACAAACTCCAATTAGGGGCCATCATAATAGGGGTAGTGATAAGCCTTCTCTTTAACTCTTCAAAAGCCTCACAACAAGTATCATCAAACTTCAATTCCATATCTTTCTCAAGTAAAGCACGTAGTGGCTTGGTGATTTTGGAGAAGCCCTTAATGAAGCAGCAATAACAACCAGTGTGTCTTAGGAAGCTTCTCACGCCCTTAATATTTGTAGGTTGAGGAAGTTGTTCGATTACAAAAATCTTTGCTTTGTCAACTTCTAATCCATTCTTGGACAATTGGTGGCCTAACACAATACCCTCTTTCACCATCAAGTGACATTTTTCTCAATTGAGGACAAGGTTGGTTTATTCACACTGCTTTAAGATACTTACGAGATTAGTTAGACATTCATCAAATGAATAACTAAAAATTGTGAAGTCATCCATAAGGACTTTCATAATGTGCTCAATCATATCGGCAAAAATGGCTATTATATAACGTTGAAAGGTAGTTGGTGTGTTAAACAAGCCAAACGTATACATTTGAAAGCAAAAGTCCCATAGGACAAGTGAAAGTTGTCTTCTCCTGAGCTTTTGGAGCAATGGCAATCTGATTATAGTCAGAATACCTATCAAGAAAGCAAAAGAATTCCCTTCTAACAAGCTTATCTAACATCTGATCAATAAATGAAAGGGGAAAGTGATCTTTCCTAGTTGTAGCATTTAATTTCCAGTTATCCATACATACCCTCCATCCAGTAACAGTGCGAGTAGGAATTAGCTCATTACAAGTGTTAGCCACTACAGTCATACCACCCTTTTTAGGGATGTATTGGATTGGGCTCACCCAAGAGCTGTCTGAGATAGGATAAATGATTCTCACATCAAGCCACTTGAGAATTTCCTTCTTTACCACTTCCTTCATAATTTGATTGAGTCTTCTTTAGTGTTCAATAGAGGCTTTACAATTGTCTTCTTACAAAATCTTATGCATACAAGCAGAGGGACTAATACCCTTGATATCTACAATTGTTTATCCAGTGGCCTTTTTATAAGCCTTAAGAACTTCGGCTAATTGCTTTTCTTGTTGAATAGTAAGATCTAAAGAGACAATCACCGATAAAGTGTTGTTAGAGCCCAAGTAGACATACTACGAATGAGAAGGTGGAGCTTTAAGCTCAAGAGTCAAAGGCTGTTCAAGAGATAGTACCAAAGTTCGCCTATCTAAGGCAGATAGGTCCAAAGACTCAAAATGTGCCCAGCTCTTAGGATAAGAAGACGAAGCATTTATTAATGCCAATATCTCTACTACTTCTGTATCTTCTATATCAAGACCCCATAGTATAGCGTTAAGGGCATCCTTGAACATTGACTTGTTAAAGTCATCTTGCACAATTTGATCAATAATGTCTATAAAGGAACACTGTTCATGTTGGCTTGGGGCTTTCAGTAAGTGGTGCATGTTGAATCTCACATGCTCATCATTAACCCTCAAGTTTAATTCTCCTTTTTTGACATTGATAAGGATTATAGTGGTTGCTAAAAATGGTCTCCTAAGTAGTAAAGGCATTTCCTTATCAGCTTCAAAGTCAATAACAATAAAGTCAGTAGGGAATATGAATTGTTAACCTTAACCAATACATTCTCAATGATTCCCTAAGGGTAGGACATGCTCTTATCAGCCAATTGTAATATAACAATGGTAGTTCTAGCTTCACCCAACTCTAACTTGTTAAAAACTGAGAGTGGCATCAGATTCACACTAGCTCCAAGATCATATAAAGCTTGCCCCAAAAACCTATTTCCAATGTGACAAGAAATAGAGAAACTACCAGGATCTTTCAACTAGGAGGGATTTGCTTCATAACATTAGTGAAACTCTAAGTGATAGCTACTACTTCATACTCAGTAAACCTCCTCTTCTTTGAAAGCATATATTTCATAAATTTAGCATACTTTGGCATTTGTTCTAATGCTTCCACCAAAGGTATGTTAAGGTGCAGTTGCTTGAATATTTTGAGGAATTTCTTGAATTGACTATCCTCTTATTGCTTCTTAAGTCTTTGAGGGAAAGGTCATAGTGGCACATATTTGGGAGGAGAGGTATGAGTTTTCCTCTTCTTTTCCTTTGCTATATCAAAGGTCACATGCTTGTCTTTAACCATATCTGTTATGTCCTCTTCAGCTTGCTTTCTCTTCTTGTTGTCATCTTCAACAATGTGTTCTTCATTCCTTTCTTCACCCATGTCAAGATTAATCATTACCTCATTCCTAACTTCTTTGTTAGCTCCGCTAGAACTAAGCATGTCAAGTAAGACCTTTCCACTTCTCAAAGTGATTGCTTTCTTCTTTGCCATCCCTCTTAAGATTAGGAATGGTGTCATTTGGAAGGCTATTCCTTGCAAGAAAATTCATCTGTGATGCTAACTGACCCATTTGAACTTTAAGATTATTAATAGTGGTTTCATCAAGAGAAAATATGGCTTTGTTCTCATCCATTGCAGACTCTTGATTAGCCAACAACTGAGCAAATATTTTCTTAATTTTAGACTCTTCTTTGTGATGCTATTGTTACTATGGTTGTTGCTAGCCAAAAAAACTTGTATTAAACTTGTATTAACTCAAATTGTCTTGGTCCATTTAGGTTAGAAAGCTAATCAATAATTTATTTCATTGTTTAGCAAATTATTTAATTTAATTAATTTCATTCACCAGCTTATAAGAGGGCAGTTCAGTTTAAGATTGAGTCACCAAACCTAACAGGTCTCAAAAATAATACTCATTAGTTTCAGCCTTTTAGAGGGAGCTTCTTTGTGTTTGGTAGTTATGTTTAGATTCTTCCTCTCCGTCACCATCTTCTTCATCTTCTTCTTGGTTAACAATGTCGAAGGAAACCCTCATAATTACAGAGAAGCATTGGAAAAGTCACTATTGTTTTTTCCAGGTCAGGAGGCTACCTATAAACTAGCAAATCACTTGGCGCTCCAACTCTGGTCTCTCTGATGGTTGCCTTGCCCATGTATGTTTTTTTTTGGGGGTAATTAATTTGGAAGTCCTTATAGTTTTATTCAATTTTGAATTAAGTCCTTGAGTTTCTTTTTCTTTTTATTGGGTCCTTTAAGTTTGTTCTGTTAAGTATGTTAATCCCTACTGTTAAATAAAAAACTAAACTGTTAAAACTTTCGTTAAAAAGCACCGCAAGCATCTTCTCCATCTAAAACAACTCGTTCTATCTCCTTCCTCGATAACCTTTTCTCTCCTCTCTCTACATTTGCCTACCTTATTAAGCTGATCCCTTCTCACACCCCAACACATACACATATACATTAGTACCCCCCGTAATTGTCCATCATTGAATATGACAACCCCCATCCTTCCCCTCTCTCCCCTCTCTTGTGCCCATAGTCTCCCTTTGCCATGTCCTCATCTCTCTATTTCCTCTTTTCTCTTTCCTATCTCTCTTATCTTCCCATCTGTTGCTGAGCTTTCTTGACATAACCTCAAAAGCCAGCAACGACTTCTCCTTGCTTGATGACATAGAATGTCGCCAAGTGACCTTTCTCTCTCAACTTTAAATTTTCCATTTTTGATGAGGTGACCCCACCCCTGGCTACTCCTGTTCAACTTTGCCTTCTAGAATCCTCAAGATTTCCAACACATTTGGTCGGAGGCTAGGATGTGATTAAGTACATTGTAAAGACGCAAGACTTTCACCTATAAGGGTTCAACTTGCAGCTGATCAAAACTAGCCAATGTGATAAAAGCATTAAAGAATGATAGAGTAATTTATTGGTAAAAGTTATCTTAAGAGAAAACTGAAGCAAATTATCAGCTTAGCTTTCATCATGGGGAACAAATAAAAGTTGATTGATAAGAGGTAATATGGCCGAAGAGGAGGGATGTTTAAATTCGAGTGAGAAGGATGTTATCAGGGGACATCAGCTTAATATGGTAGACAAATGCAGAGAGAGAATAAAGGTTACTGGGGAAGGAGATAGAAAGAGTTGTTTCAGATGGGGAAGACGTTTGTAGTGCCTTTTAACTGAAGTTTTGACAGCGCTTTTTTATTTAACAGGGATTAATGAATGTAACAGAACAAACTTAAAGGACCCAATAAAAATAAAAAAGCGCTCAAGGCCTTGATTCCAAATTGAATAAAACTAGAAGGACCTCCAAATTAATTATCTTTTTTTTTTTGCCAGCAATCCATGTATGTTATTCTTTCCTATATATGTTTTTCAAAATTAATTTGGGTTATATGCATATTGTATGGGTCAACTGGTCAAACTAATGAATCAATATTTAGTCCTAGATTAGTGTGATCAAGAGTTTTAAATGGGTCAAATAATAGATTGAATTTTATATTTTTCTTTTGCTTTATTAAGCTTAGAATACTCATCAAGTGATGAGCACCAAGTGCTCAGCATTCATTACTTGATGACAATCTAATAGTCTAGATTTGATCTGACATTTCAAATTTAATATTTTTCATTAATTATTTTTAAATAAAAAATTATTTTGTTTTAAAAAAATGACATCTGAGATATTATCTTTATTTTTTATTCTATACCGATTAAAATAATTATTTTAAAAAAGTAAAAATAAAAAAGAAAATAAATCTGAACCATTCGGATCAAATTTGGATGATCCAAATCTAATGAGTTTGAAGTGCTCATCACTTTTTATAAGCACCCAAACTCATTCCGTAAAATCAGTACTATAACATTCTTATTAACTAAAGAACAAGTTTTATGTTTAATAATTGTATATTTTTAAAATAAAATACACCAACTTTTGAAAGCATTGCTGAACTTGTACTATTATTTTTATTCTTATCAAAATGCGCACAAATGTTTCCTCACAAAAAAAGGAAAATTACATTGACCAATTTTGCTGAATTATATAACTTTTTTGGAACAGTTTTGAGGTATTTTTGTTATTCTGTATATTTACTCATTTGGGAGAAAATATGCATTCAGAATAGAGCAGCTTTCCTCGTTTTTATGCCTTCCACTTTTTGATTGGCTATGAATATTTTGAATAAAATAGCTAAACTAAACAGTCAACAGACTAATGGGGCATGTTGGCCAGAGGTCATTCATTTACCCGTTAAAGGAGACAAACCGAGGACAAAGCAATGCAGTAACAAGGATAAAATAATAACAATAACAATGTATATATTGTGATATTTTTCGTGGTATATTAATTAGAAAAAAATTGCTAAAAAAAATCCCCTATTTGAATTATTTATAACTTAAAGGTATCTAAGTTTGAAATTTGTTTAATGACACATAAGCAACTCAATTTTCATACTCAGTAAGCACAACTCTTCTTCAGTTGTATATAATATATCCTCAACCATGTACAAAACAGAAAAGTCAAAATATTTTCATACAACTAAAGATTTGCATACAATTAAAAAAAAAAAGTTACACCTAATGAAGATGAGTTATATCCGTTCAATTCAAGTCATTTTACATAAGCAAAATTCAAGTAGGGACTTTTCCTCAATTTTCCATTTAATTGATTGAATTTTTCCATAAACAAGTAATAGGGGTATTTGGGTAGAAACAAAACCATTATTTTAAAAGCGCTTTTATGATATACGAAATAAATATATAGAAGAGTTTGTCTCGATTTGTGAAAAAATGCTTCTGAGAAGTACTTTTTGATTACCTAAACACCCCCTAAGTCTCATGTCCTTTTCCTCTTGTCAATAGACATCTCATGTCTTTGCCTGCGTTGTTAAATTGTTCTGCTTTCACATATACTTTCTTTCATTAGAAAAGTAATTCTTAAATCTGTATAGTTTTACTACCTCCTATCTTTAATATAAAAGTTAGTTTGACATTCAGTTTATTCCTAAATATAAGACCCCAATCCATTTTGTCTCTCATATTATCCATTTTTTCAAAATAGTCTTTGTAGTAGTTGTACATGTTGTTTTATCAAATAGTAATTATAACTGACATACATGATTAGCAAGGGTATTTTAGAAAGACAATACATATTTATTACAAATAACTAACTTAATTAATTTTATTAATATACTCAAATTAGTTAACTAGCTCTTGTATTAAAGATTGGAGGTATTATATAATTTCAATCACATTTTAATATCTTTTTCTATTTATTTGTTCTCACAGTTTTCTTAATTATAAACATTAGTCCATATTCTCATAATGTGTTAATTAAAATTGATGTGAAATGTTAATTAAGTGACATATAAGTTATCATAAAAATACAAAGTAAAAAAGAAATTTTTAAAAAAAATAAAATTATTAAATAAAAATTTATTTATTATTGACATAAAACCTCTCTTGCATCTAGTTGACTTTGATTTTATTTAGATCCATATAGAAAAAATTAATTTAGGTATATATTAAGTGAAAATCTCGTCATCAACTACTGTAGTCCTTTATCTTACAAATTAATAAATTATTAGTATAGAGACTAATATCTATAATTGAAGAAACTATAAGACCTAATAAAAAAAAAATACAGGGGCTCAATTAAAATTAGATAAAATTATAAGGACTAATTAATTAATTTTTCTTAATAAATATTACTGTTAATTTAATTTTAAGCCTTTTATACTCTTCATGAATTTGACATTAAAATAGAATGAAGGGCAGAATAATTTGATTCATGTAATTTTAATGAAATTAAAATAAATATAATTAATTTCCTCTAAATCAAACAAGAAAATTAAGAAACTTGTAAGTGAACAAAACAATACTTTGATATTTGGTAGGTGGATTTAACAGGTATGATGTTGGAAATAATGGACTCGTTTGGAATGACTTATAAGTAATTTTTTAATCGTGATTTATGGTATGCAAGGTAAACATGTGAAAAAATTTTGTTTTGACTTACATAAAATCTATTTATAAATAATTTTAATCATGATCTTAAACAAGGGCAACGTCAAATTCAACTTTCCAATGGCATTCACGGCTACCATGTTATCAGGGAGCACAATTAAACACGGCTGGAGAATGGGCTCCCAAATACAAGAGGCCACCGACTACCTCCTAAAGTGTGCCACTGCTCCTGCTCCTGGTGGACTCCACATAGGCGTCGTCACCGGAATGGACCACAAAGTTGGGAAAGGCTTGAATATGAACAAGGTTCGAACCGTGTATTGGGTCTGGCATGTGATAAACCCGGTTTAGAGGCGGCCAGGGAAACCGGCTGATCCAACATATTCAAAGATTTTATTTAGGACCGCCAAAAAAGTGTTCAAATTTGCTTTGAGATATCAAGGTTCTTATAATAGTTCACTTGGATCTGCTGTTTGCCCATTTTATTGCTCATATAATGGTTACAAGATAATTAATTAATTAATACTGTTCCAATAATTATGTTTTTCCAGATTCTAATATTTTCAGATATTTTCAAAGAAAAATGAGTGTTTCTTTTATATGCCATGTTTCACGTTTATCCTCTTTAGAGAATTGTTTCCATGTTAAACTGATGGTCCTCGTAAATTAATGAATGAAAAAAAGTTGTACAGTTAACATCACATAATGCCTTATTTAATGTACATTGTAATTTGGTCTGAAAGTTTTTTCGGCTAACACATAAGTTTTGCAAAGAGTATGATTTTTAATATTTTTCTTTTTGATTTACGATGAGCTATTGTGGGGAGTTTGCATCGCTTTTTAGGACAACAAATGCTATTTATTATAATAAATTAATTAAGAATTTGGAGCTGATGACTATCTTGAACCAGATATCTTTAGTTAGGACCAACAAGTATGCTGGTGCACATTGCTTCTCTCAAGGGTAAATATTTTTAGTCAAGAGTAATATAGTATACTCCTTCCTGTAAAATATGGTAGAAAGTTTTTTTTAACATGTTTCTATTTATAATTGAAAAGACATTAATTAATAGCCTATTCGAATTTTTGTAATACTTCCTCTAATACTAAATGTAAGAGTTAGTAGATGGATTTATTTTTATCCTAATTATAAAATCTCAATTCATTTTATCTTCCAAATTTATAATTTTTTTCCTTAAGCTCGCCCTTAATAATACATATTAAGGAGAATTTTCATCAACAGAGTAACAATTTCCATGCAAATGATCAGAAGTGATACTTTAAGAAACTAACAAACAGTTTATTTATAAATAACTAACTTAGTTAATTTTCTAATCCTTACAAATTTATTAACTAGTTTTATATTTAGTATTGGAGGGACTATCATTTTTATTTTTACCTTTATTAATTATGGGTAATCTCAGTGTATTATTGGGTTTGCTCATTCTTTCTCTCACTCTCTCTCCATGAAAATTTTTTTAAAAAAAATAATTTATATATTTTTATATACTTATTGTTTTAAAACAAATTTAAAAACCCACTTTTTAGTATTCCCTCTGTCCTTTTTATAAAATCCTATTAACTAAATTATGCTGTTTAAAAAAGTGTTAAAATTAGTTAAAAGTAACAATATGTAAAAATTAATCCTTGCTCTTTTTTCAATATGTCCTTATTTAATGAGGGAGCATATAAGAGAGAGAAATCCCAGTATGACATAAAGGATGAAAGAGAATCAAATATGAGAAAAAGATTAGGAGAGAGAATAGAAAATTAATTATAGATAAAATTGATAAAAACACATTTAATGTTCAAACAATCTTTAATAAGATTTTATAAAAAGAAACAAAAAAAATTCAAATTTTGAGATCTTATAAATAAGACCGGAGGAGTATAGGTAATTCATTGTTTAATTTGTATCATACAAAGGAGTAATTTTTCAATGATGAATGTATTTGTATAAACATATATGCCTTGGTTTATGTGAGTTACTAGTTTTAAATGTTAATGCAGAGAGCAATGTTAAATCATGATGAGAACTTTGATCAATACTGGCTAGAAGCTGAGAATTTTGTGTGCAAGATTTTGCCCAACTCTCCAATTCACCACCCAATATACAAAAGGTAAGGCAAAATTTACAAGAAGATGTATTAGAAAACTAATAAATGACTTGAATGCTTCTTTATTATTTTTTGTACCTTGGTGAAATTGTAATTAATTAAAGATACATTTGGTGTTGGGGAGGAGGGCTAATGTTTCAAGCTTCCTCAAAGCAATCTTCAATATGTGGCATCTCTAACATTCTTGCTCACAACCTATTCCAATACATGTCATTCGAAAAGCATATGTTTGAGTATCTCTTGGACACTCCAAACACTTAAGAAGTCTGGCAAAGAGACAAGGAAGTTCTTGATTTCAAATTTCATATAGTTGGAAGAGAATTTAGTCTCATCCAATCCAAGACTCAAAAAGAGTATAGTAGAATCGTTTGAAATGGATATTGTTGAGATTTTTGACTCTTATTTACTACCTCTGATCCCTAATACATGAGCTAATTAAAAATTAAATTTGATTCTAAATATAAGATCCATTCACTTTGTCTCAAGGATTTATCCATTTTGTCTCCAAGTAATCCCTATAATGACTATATGTACTCTTCCGGTTCTTAATATAAGACCTATTTAACTAATTTGATTAGATAAGGAAGTTAGGTAAGTTAGTTAATTAGAACAAATGTGACATATTTTTCTTAAAATACCATAATCATCTTTCTTAATACCCCCCCTCTTCCTCTTCTACTTGATTATGGTTGAGGGAGTATCCCTAGGGTAATTTAGAGAAAATTGATAAATATGAGAAATGGGTCTTATATTTAGGACCAAAACTAACTCAACAATTAGGTCCTATTTAAGGACCCGAGGAGTATATATGTTAAGGAGTTTTCATTAAAGGGTACTTTCATGCACATGATTAATAAGAGTATTTTTAGGAAAAACAATATTTATCTATTACAAAATACTAGCTTAACTAATTTTTTTAATATCCTCAAATTTCACTTAATTTCACTTTCTTAACACATTTTTGTTAAATATTTGTAGGTGGACTACATTTGGGAGACAATCCTTTGAGGATGTCCTATATGGTAGGGTATGGTCCTTATTTTCCAATGAGGATTCACCATAGAGGATCTTCATTGCCTTCTCTAGCACTCACCCTAAAAAATTAGGATGTAAAGGTGGCTTTCGACCATTCTTCTACTCATGAACTCTAACCCTAACATATTGGTTTAGATCAAGCAACACCAATTCTTTGATGATCGCAAAGATTATAATCACTCAGAACCTACTGTACTTGCACTAATGGTACTATTGTTGGACCTCTTACATACTTTGCCATTGCAAATTTGTAGCTAAGTCTAGACATACCTTCATTAGAAGTTGGCCTATATGTGCCAACCCACCTAAGAAAACAATGGGAGGAACTAAACCCCTCGTCCGTGG
Source organism: Neltuma alba (assembly GCF_004799145.2). Taxonomy (NCBI): domain Eukaryota; kingdom Viridiplantae; phylum Streptophyta; class Magnoliopsida; order Fabales; family Fabaceae; genus Neltuma; species Neltuma alba. The sequence goes on along the minus strand of NW_021635412.1, from coordinate 6,270 downwards.
GTTCAACTAGCGAAGGGATTGGACTCTCCCAAAAGGAAGGGGTTCGATCTTGGGGAGTCCACTTTTTTTGTGGCTCCAATCGCGAAGCTGGGGGAGGCATCACCACAGCATAGTGAAGCTGGGAGATTCCTACTTATTGAGCCAAAAAAAAAGGGCTTGCTTATCAATCTTCTGTGCCCATAGGGACAGGCCCTAGTGGATCAAGCGTTAGATGCTCTGCCCTTGGATTATGGGTGAGCCCAACCCCTTTCCTAAAATTTTGTTATAAAGAAAAAGAATGGGAGGAACTAAATTTAATTGGGTGTTTGAGTTGTGCAATTTATAGTATATTCATGAGCTACAACCCAAATATAAGTCTTGGACAAGTCATAAAACCTCAATCCTGAACTCTAAGACTTGTAGTTTATCTTAGTTTGAAAGATCTGAGTTTGGTTCTTGATGAACTCTCAACTCAATCATTGATATAGGCTATGTTTGGATTGTCATCAGAGAAGCTAAAAGCACACTAGGAAAGGGTGTAACTGAGGTTGCTGGCTTATTTAAGTAAAAATGATTGTTTGGATGTGTTGCTTTTGGAACTAACTTATAAGCAAAAGTTGCTTATTTTCAGACGCTACCTGCTCCAGCTTTTCCATCGTTCAAAATGAAATTTACCGTTAAATGAACATTAATAGGTATTTAATTTCTCTCACCTATCATTTCTACCCCAACCCTCTTCGAAGTCTCAGAACATTCAACCGAGCAACGGGAGGCTCCTCTTGCTCTACATTCGGCCTTCTATCCTCATCCATCACTCTCGGTACTCTCTCGCCGTCTCCATCCGTGGGTCTCCGTCTATCGCTGTTGCTTGTGTCTCCATCCGTTACTCTCTCTCTGTGTCTCCATCCGTAGGTCTCAGTGGCTGTTCTCCCTCTATCACTGTTGCGACAGATCTGTGTCATTTTCCTTACCATCATCGGGTGTGTGTGCAAAGAATCGCCGCTGTCTTCCTCCGCCGCTCAAGGTACCGTGGTTGCTTTTCTTTTCTTTTCCCTGTTTGACTTTAGATCCTCCATCTCCTTGTCTGTGCTGACTGTGGCTGAAGGAGGCGAGGTTTTTTTTTCCTTTCTCCTCTAGTTATAGCTACTGTTGTGTGTGCAAAGAATCATCTTCTGTTTTTTTTCCTTCTCCTTCTCCTGCGGACGTTCTATTTGACCAAAGCATATGATAGTTTGGCAAGTGCTGGTGTGCCCTTATCGAAGTGAACCAGTAAAGTGCATGACTTCTCCATTTCTGATCTCCAATTTTACGCGCAATTCAGATACTTGCTTTCACTCATTGATATATCTTGAACTCATTTCAATACTACTGCTTCTCCTCTCGATTGCATCTGAGAATTCTCAAACAATAATTAGGGAAGAAAGTGAAGGAATTAAAATGAGTGTGCCATGTTCTGAACTTTGGGGGGGAATACAAAGATGGTAATCAAGGATATGTGGATATATTTAGCTAGGATATGTGGATGTATTCCGGCTTGGTTGAAGCTTTTGATTCACACGGTATATTTGGATATGTGGATATATTTAGCATGTATGAACAATCTGAATATTGAAAAAAGAAATCATTCACATGATTGATTATACTGCTTGATTATATTGAAAGTTTGGCAATCTATTGTGTTTTGTGATTCTGTGTTTTCTGTTATCCGTACTCAGTCATGACCAATTTTAATTTTTTTATGGTTTTTCCAGCTACATTGAGCATTGAGTTTGAAAATTTTGATCCAAACATGAATTTAGAGCTCTGCCAATTTTTAGTGACGTTTATTCCGTTTCAATCCATCGCCTATGTTGAGTTGAATCTGTTATGGTCTTGTTTAAGCTGAAAAATTCTAGTATTAAGGTTAGCATACCCCAAGTTTGCTTGAATTAAGGCAGTTTTGGTGATAAATTGATTTACATATATTGTGGTTTATACTGCTTGATTATACTGTTTGATTCTTGGCTAATTATGGGTTTGATATATGTAATTTCAACAAGAACTATAAGTAATGATAAGGCAAAGCACATTGGGACATGAGCACCACAGGTGTTTTTCTCAAAATATGTGTTGACCAGATTTATAGCAAACTTTGTCAAGATCTTCATTTACAAAACAAGGTTGGGACAACATTCATAAAACTTTCAATGAAAAGATAAGGAGAGGATATGAAAGAAAGCAACTGAAAAATAGGTTAGATAACTTGAGAAAAGAGTGGAAGAACATTTAATAAACTAATTGCTAAGGAGACCAGTATAGGTGGGACCCTGAAAGGAACACAGTGGTGGCATCTGATGAGTGGTGGGACAGGAAATTATGGGTATGAACTAGCTTGTGTTAATTTAGAAGCAGTATTATACTTTTGGAATATATTTAACTTTGGTTTACTTTTAAGTTTGCAGAAAATCCAGCATATGAAAAGTTTAGGCACCATTGGTTAAGGTTTCGCACTAAATTGGAAACTATATTCAAGGACATTATGCCATCAGGAGATGATATGTAGGCACCATCTTGGACCGGGCCTGAGCCACAGAGGGCTGATTAGCCAAATGACTACCAACCAACAATGGATTGGCAAGAAGGTTTAGGGATAGTGAAGACGACACTTCTACGCCGTGTAGGAGTTTCAGACTATTTGGATGGCATCAATTTAACTACAAACACATCGAACATTGCACCCACTGTACCTAGTGCTTAGGGAGTCAAGGAAAGAGGAAGAGAGGTGAAGGGTTGGACAAGTACAAGAAGCAAAAATGCCAGCGACAAGAAGAATAGCAAATTCAGTGAGTTTTCAATTGAGAAGGCTTCAATTAGTTAAGCAGAGGAAAATAAACAAAATCTCCAACAATGATAACACTACTGAGCTTACCACTGATCTACTGAGTATGCCTAAAATTGTCAGTGACACTCATCTATGTGTCGTCTGTTGTAATCTGCTGGCAAAACATTCAGGACATATATGCTGGTTTAAGAGAAAATCGGGAGGTATTAGTAGCTTGGTTGAAGCACAATGCTGCAAACCCGCTGCCATATGCTGTACCCAAGAATCCTTGAGTTGTGCCTAGTGACTTATTATGATTTTTTGTTTATCTATCTTAATGTATTTGGTTATTGTGTTTCATGACATGTGTTTAATGATTATGTGTGTTTCATGACTTTGTTTAATGTTGTGTGTTTTCATGACTACGTTTAATGTTGTGTTTTTCATGACTATGTATAATTATTATGTTACAATTTAATGGCTATTTATCACTTATCTTTTCTCTTCTTTTTTGTGAAAATAGTACTCACATTTAGTATTTAACTACTCACAGGTAACATAATCCATGTCTAATTCAACGAATGGTTGGGGCGAAGGTTGGGACGACGAACGGTCTCAATTACTTCCCACCTTACATGAACACACAACAAAATTATCACAATTAAGTGTGTTAATGGGTCAGTATGTGACACCTTTTCTATGCAAACAGCCATGCAAAACTAGTGAACAAACAGGTTATTTATGGGTTCAAGAACTTTTGGGACGAGCATGAAGGATGGTCTAAGGAAATGTTTCGAATGGAAACAAAGATATTCCATCGGTTATGTTCTAAATTGGTTGAACATGGGTTGAAAAAATTCTAAGTACATAGGTGTCCAGGAATCTGTTTCCATGTTCTTGAATACAATTGCGTATGGTCAGTGTAATAGGATGATTTAAGAAAGGTTCAGCGTTTAGGAGAAACTGTTAGTCGGCATTTTCATAGAGTGTTGGATGCTTGCCTCAATTTATCTTCAGAAAATATCAAGCCTATTGATCCTGCATTCTCCTATTGCCACCCAAAAATAGCAAATGATCCATGATACTTCCCATTTTTTAAGGATGCAATCGGCGCAATTGATGGCACCCATATAAAATGTCAAGTTAGTCAAGCTAGGCAAGACAAATATATTGGGAGGAAGGGATTTCCAAGTCAAAATGTCATGGCCGTATGTGATTGGGATATGTGCTTCACGTTTGTGTTGGCGGGTTGGGAAGGTAGTGCACATGATACTCTCGTGTCTTTTAATCTGCTATTTCAACTCCATCCATGAATTTCCCTCATCAACCTGAAGGTATATTTTTGTAAATTTCAAATCAATTATTAAAATTAAGCTTCAATTGCATTATTTTCACCTCAACATAATTGAGTCATGATTTTCTAGGCAAATTTTTATTGGTTGATGCCGGTTGTTCATCACAAGTGAGATACCTTGGCCTGTACAGACGTGAGCACTATCACCTTCTAGACTTTAATCGTCAGCCAAGATTTAGAAATGAGAATGAGGCCTTCAATTATCATCATTCAAGTTTGAGATGCATTATTGAAAGAACTTTTGGGGTTTGGAAGAATAGGGTTGCAATCTTAAGAGACATGCCCAGATTCAAGTTTCAAGCACAAGTCCGCGCTAGTTTGTGCAACAATGGTTGTCCATAATTTTATCAGGCAAAATTCTCCAACTAATGACCGCTTTATACAAGCTGAACATGGAAGTATAATAGATGAAGACCAAGGTTCAAAAAACACGGACCAGACCGGACGGGTTTAGACCGAAAACCGGTGAATCGGGTTCTGGTCCAGTCTGGTTTAGCTTATGAACCATTCTTGCAATCAACCAGAAAGAACTGGGATGGACCGAAAAATCGGTACAAACCAGGAAATCGTTAGGATGGGTCGCCAGTTCCTTTTTTTCTATCACTTATCTTTTCCACTCTCACCAATCGCTGGAGAAGCCATGAAGCGTCTGATGTTGGTCGAAGAAGCTGTAAATACTAATACTGGCACTGCTGAGATACATGGTAGAGCAGAGAAAATCATGAGAGAGACTCAGAAATTTGTTTTGAAGTCTGCTGTGTGCATGCTTCTTTGATTCTACCCGTGGGAGACTATGAAGAGGAACCGGAAGACAATGGAGGGGAATGAGATATGTATAAGAAAGAAAAATGACACCGAAAAGAGCATGAGAGAGAAAAGCAATTGAGAAAGAGGAGTAAATGATGATGTTTTCATTCAAGAAGCAAGTCTGCCATGTCCATTGTTGAAGAGAAGAGAGAGAAGGAAAGAAAAAGCTGACTTGTTATGACTTATTCGTGTTATGGTGGGAAATGGCAGTAGTATCACGTGGGAAAGAGAGAAAGGGAAAAAAATTTTAATTAAAAAAAGGATTTTAATAGGTAAAGAGAAAAAAAAAAGATATAGAATAAAAAAATTATAAAAAATTCATATATTTTTATTCATTTTATTAATTATACTATTTTAATAATTACCGATCTGATCCCGATTAAACCCGATCTAACCCACTAACCCTCAAACCACTACATTAACTGGTTTAGTGTCTGGTCCGGTTTTTTGTTCCTTGATGAAGACAATAATCATCTAGCCGCCGTGAGGCATCCTTGTCAAGTTTAACATCTACTACACAAATGAATCGTGTTCGTGACTCAATTAGAGACCAAATTATGCAAGCTACAATCTAATTAGTTATGTCATTTTATTTACTTTAATTAGAGACCAAATGAATTTTAATTTGATTTATTTACATGTTTGTCCATTAAGTACGATCTAATTACTTATGTAATTTATTTACTCTAATAGAGACGAAATGAATTTAAGTTATGCTCATGTTTGTCCATTATATATATTTAATTAATTATCTATAATGTGTTTTTAAATTTTCTTGGTAACATATATTTTAATTTTATAATCTCACAAATCAATTATTTTTATTTTATCTTAATAATTTTAGATTTTTTTTAACCATTATCATATTAAAAATATCAAACACTACTATTCAATATAGTATATGCCCTTTTCAGTCATTTTACAACTGAACTAACTTTTCTATTCATCCAAACAACTTTTACCTTTTTCAACTGACTTTTTAAAAAGCATCTATCCAAACATACCATAACTAACTTCAGTTAGAAAAGTCATTAGACTATAAGTCATTTTTTCCCAACGCCAATCCAGACATACCCATAATGTTCTTCTTACTTGTAATTAAGGATCATGTAACGATCAAGTCAATTACCTCATGTTTGCTACTCCCAATAAAATTCACTGACAACTATGAATCTTATGCCAGTATAAGCACCAGTATAGAAAGACATTTTTACACACCAATTAAAAAGATTTTCTAACACTGGCGGTATAACCATTATGGATACAACTAATCTAGAAAGTATTGGACTTTTTAAACTGGTTCTACAACCAATGTAGAAAATCACAATTG